>NC_057801.1:138114327-138180861 GCF_018294505.1 Triticum aestivum
GCTTAGCTGCAGCCCAGTGCTCACCTAAGTATCTAAAATCCTACCGAGTGGAGAGCAGACCTCCCACTCGGGGGCTTAGCTGCAGCCCAGTGCTCGCCTAAGTTTTTGAAAATCCGACCGAGTGGAGAGCAGACCTCCCACTCGGGGGCTTAGCTGCAGCCCAGTGCTGGCCTAAGTTTTTGAAAATCCTACCGAGTGGAGAGCAGACCTCCCACTCGGGGGCTTAACTGCAGCCCAGTGCTCGCCTAAGTTTTTGAAAATCCTACCGAGTGGAGAGCAAGCCTCTCACTAGAAGGCTTAGCCGCAGCCCAGTGCTCGTCTAAGTATATTGGGGAACAAGTCGATTGCAATGAGCGCTTCGCTTTAACCTGCAAAAGACATCTCAAACCAAATGCAAACATATTCAACGTTGAATCCAAGTTCAGATAACACCTAACGGAGCTGAAAGTGCTCATGCACTAAGCCTGTTAAGGTTTGTCGGTTACAAAACTCACTCGGCATACCGAGGCAAATTTAAAGTATCAAGCTCAGAAGTTTTTTACCCCTCCTGTGGAGGGCTGGAAGGTGCAACAAACTCGTCCAGGTCAATTCCATCTGCAATCCGAGTGGCAGCAGCAATGAAGGTCTCCATGAAAGATCGGAAATCGTGCTTCTTGGTATTAGCCACCCTAAGAGCCACCACCTTGTCCTCTCGTGCATCCTTGCAGTGAACGCGGACCAGAGACAGAGCAACATCCGCACCGCACCTGGCCGAAGACTTCTTCCACTCCTGCACTCGACTTGGGACCTCGTTCAGTCGAGTCATCAGAGACTCGAGGTCGTTCTGGAGTGTCTCTCTTGGCCAGAGTGTTGTGTCCATGCGAGAAGTTGCGACTTTCAGCCTTGTGAGATAGTCGATGACAGCAGCAACACGAGATTCAAGCCGGAGCACATTCATGGCGACTTCATCTTTCACGGGAGAGTTGATGGGGTCCAGGTTTACTTCCAGTCGACCAGTCTCCTCTTCAAAGTTCTGGCAAAATTCTGCAAGCACAACCACCGAGTCAAGACAACAGTCAGAGGTTACAGTTAAAATATTTGTTTGATACAAAAGATTACCTTCAAGCATGAGGGACAACTTCTTGGCGTGTCCACCCAGATAGGCCTCCAGATCGTTCTTCTTTCTCATCAACTCACTGGCCTTGTCATTCAGGGTGGTCTTGTCGCTTTTCAGTCGACTGGCCTCCTGGTTGGTAGCATCAAGAGCAGCTTTCAGATTGGTGTTTTCTTCTTCAAGCTTGGTCACTGAAGCCAGCTTCTCATCTGCAAGCTTGGTCTTCTCTAAAGCAGTTTTTTGCATCTCAGCCAAGTCAAGGTCTTGCTTCTTTAGGGCATCCCTCACTTTGTCTGCAAAGTTACCGTGAAACTAAGATTCGGAAACGAGTGAGAGGCAAAGGCAGTCGTCGAAGGCCTCACCAAACATACCTTTAGCTTCCTCCTTCGCCTTCGTCAAGTTCTCTTGGGCCAGTTTCAGATCAAGCTCCAGCTGAATGTGTTTGTTCTCCAACTCAGTGTAACGAGCCGCAAGGTCACAGGATTTCTACGAAGAACCAATCGACAGATGTCAAAGACAATTCACTTCCGAGTGACTAAGGAAAAATCATAGCATTTCCAAGACTATGGACGAATACAAACATTCGACCACAGTCTCGGGGACTACACCCAGTGGGTGCACTCAGCCTGCCCCCACTAGTTTCATTAGTTAGAGTCGACTAGTCGACCAACAAAAAAACGGGAGATGTTCTTCAGACTATAGTCGACTGCCAGCAGTCGACCACAGTCTCGGGGACTACACCCAGTGGGTGCACTCAACGTGCCCCCACCGGTCTATGAATCTATTCGACCTAGTCGAGTAAGGAAAAAACTTAAGACGTAAAGCCTATGGTCGACTGCCAGCAGTCGACCATAGCCTTGGGGACTACACCCAGTGGGTGCACTCAGCATGCCCCCACTAATCCGGAATTTCAATCGACACACCCGGTGGGTGTAGGACAAACTCTAATAATTTCAGAAAGAAGAGTTTTCAGATATCATATCCTAACAGAACAGGCAGTGACCGACTGACCTGAACATTACTCTGAAGAGCCGAACTGGCGTCATAGGCTCCCTGGCTGGCTTCTCGTATTGCCTTCACTTGCTCCATCATGACCCCCTCTTGACGTATTGCTTCTTTAGCAGCACTAGCTTGGTCTTCTGGAATGGGGTAGGTTGAGAAAAGCGAGGGTTGAGCAGCACTCGATGACGGAGGACGAGCACTCGTCAATGTCACCGCAAAGGTTATGGTAGGCCGAGTGACATTGTCTCCCTCCACGACCAACGTCTCGGGTGCTGGCACGTCCTGAGTCGCCTTGCCAGCAGACGCTTTCTTGCTCCACCTCTGCCTTGGTGGTTCCTCATCATCGTTGTCGGGAAGGTCAATAACAATGTTAGATGAAGCTGCAGAAAGAATCAAAATTAGAGACAATAAGTCAGTCGACTGAAAACAGCATCACAAGAGTCATACCAGGTTTTGAGGTAACAGCATCCTCCATCTCGTGGTCTTCAGCCCTGGCCGAAGTATCATAAGTACCAGCACTGCAGTTCCAGAAGTCAGTCGATTGGCCCATGAGTCGACCACGAACAAGTTCATGAAACAGGAAAACTCAAGACTACCATTACCCTGAGATAGTGGGGATCACCATCTTCATCTTCGGCAAGACCTTCGCCGGTTTCGACGGTGCCACTCGAGATTGCTTCGGAGCCTTCTCAGTCGGCACCGGAGAAGTGGTCCGAGGGCGCTTGGTCGACTGTGTAGCGGTTGCGACCCCCTTACCATGCTCAGTCGCGGGATCATGGACAAGCTTCGAGCGTCTTTCCGAGCGGGGAGGTGCAACTTCCTCCTCCTCCTCCTCCTCTTCCTCCTCATCAGAGTCAACACCCTCATCATCGTCGTCAGCGTCCGAATCCCACTCCTCCGGGCTTTCGCCCCCACTTCCTTCCTCCTCTTCAGTCGGCGTCTGCGCTCCATTGGGCATCGAGTATAACTCGGTGGTGGCCTATCAGACAACAAAACAAAATAAAGATCAATCGACCAATTCGCAGCAAAGCAGAATGAATACAGCAAGATTACAATTGGAGATAAGTGGTCATACCGTGTCCGGTGTATAGGTACAGTCGAGTGCTGGGATCCTCCTAGCCCCTCGAGGGTTGTCCTTATTCCATGTGATGTCTGCCACCCACCTCTCTAGTGTGGCGTCGTTGACCGCTTCTGGATGGACCCGAGTGGTGTCTTCGGTACCACAGTACAGCCACATCGGGTGGCCTCGGTACTGAAGTGGTTGGATGCGCCGTCTAAGGAAGACCTCCAGAAGATCCATACCCGTCACTCCGTCCCTAACAAGTTGGACTACGCGCTCCATCAACAATTTCACCTGAGCTTTCTCCTCAGGAAGCACCTTCAGAGAAGAGGGTTTGTCCACTCGGTCCATGGAGAACGGAGGGAGACCAGTCGACTGCCCCGGCGTCGACTCATCTTGGCAGTAGAACCAAGTCGACTGCCACCCTCTGACCGACTCAGGAAGGGTCATGGCAGGGAAAGTACTCTTATTCCTCATCTGAATCCCAAGACCACCGCACATCTGGATAACCTTAGTCCTCTCATTGTCCGGACTCGCCTTTTTCACTGTCTGTGAGCGACAGGTGAATATGTGCTTAAAGAGACCCCAGTGTGGTCGACAACCCAGGACTCGCACATGGACCCAAAGGCAGCAAGATAGGCGATAGAATTGGGGGTGAAATGGTGAAGTTGCGCCCCAAAAAATTCAGAAACCCTCGGAAGAAAACACTCGGCGGCAGAGAAAAGCCACGGTCTACATGAGTGGCTAGGAGAATGCACTCACCATCCTGCGGCTGCGGTTGACACTCGGTCCCCGGAAGCCTTGCTGACCCGTGGGGGATCAGTCCCTCATTGGCCAGGTCATTGAGATCTATCTCGGTGATGGTCGAGCGGATCCAATCCCCTTGGACCCAACCTTTTGGCAGGCGGGACCTTGACGAAGATCCGCCCCGACTGGACGGTCTCCCCTTTGCTTTCCCCGTCGCCGTCGCCTTCTTCGGGCGCTCTAAGGCCGCCGTCTTCTCCTTCACCATTATCGCCGGCAAAGCACGCGAGGAGTGGATAGGCGGAGGCGAGAGCAGGCGCAGTGGACGGAGGCAAAGAGGGCGGAGAGAAGAATGGGAAGGCACTGTTCAAAAAACCCTTGCCCGACGCTTTATATAAGGGCGCTTCCGAGTGGCTGACGAGTGGGTCCGGGCGGTCCTCTCACATCCCGAAACAGTCGCGCACCCACGATACATGGCGAAAAAGGCGGCGCAGAAATCGAGGCATCCACGCCTTATCCCATCCGAGTACCGCGGTCCGCCCCGCTTCGCACGCTTCCCAAAATTCGGATCCCACAAAATCCGCTAACAGCAGATCAGTCTGTCAGACGATATCTTTCCTGCGATCCGTCGCTCCGAAGTTCACTAAAGTCCAGAAAGTTCACTCGACAGAAGACAAGAATGGATCAAGGCGACTGAAGTAAAAGTTGACACCAACGCCGAAAGAAAAATTGCCGATCCAAGATACGACATAATCAAAGCACGGGAAATAGGTCGGAGAAAATCATCAACTCCTTCCTCACTCGAACCTCGATCCATTCGGGGGCTAATGATGATGTTATGTACCTAGGGTAGGGTCATGGACCTATCTAGGATACCATACCAAAGGACATCCTTAGACGAAGCTACCTTCCAGTCGACCTAGAGGGACTCCACACGACTGGCTAGAAGACACTCGACTAACCTAAAGACACTCGACCATGAAGACTCACTCGACCACCAGGAGTTCAGGATCTACTCTGTATCCAAACGGTCTGTAATTAAGTAGTTTTAATGGTCATGATGACACTTTATGCAGGGCGTTACCAGTAACGCCCGGCCTTAATGTACTTTAACCCTCTGCTACGTGGGTTGGCTGGGGTCCTGGCGTCCTCTATATAAGCCACCCCCCTCCACTGGTAGAAGGGTTCGCACCCCTGTAACTCATATACACATAAACCAGTCGACCGCCTCCGGGCTCCGAGACGTAGGGCTATTACTTCCTCAGAGAAGGGCCCGAACTCGTTAAACACTCGTGTGTACAACTACTCCATAGCTAGGATCTTGCCTCTCCATACCTACCCCCCATTCTACTGTCAGACTTAGAACCATGACATAACCCTCGGGAACAACAGGTAATTCATACTTAGGGGGAGAACCTTCATCATCACTATCATCAATAGTTTCATCTTCAATAATTTCATTCTCTCTGACCCTAGCAAGTTGTTCATCTAGAAAATCACCTAATGGCAAAGTAGTATCAAGCACATAAGTAGTTTCATCATAAGTATCATGCATAGCAGAAGTGGCATCATCAATAATACGCGACATATCAGAATTAATAACAGAATCAGGTTTAGGTGTCGCAAGCTTACTCAAAATAGAAGGAGAATCTAGTGCAGAGCTAGATGGCAGTTCCTTACCTCCCCTCGTAGTTGAGGGAAAAATCTTAGTTCTTTCGTCTTTCAAGTTCCTCATAGTGATCAGCAGATATAAATCCCAAATGACTCAAAGAATAGAGCTATGCTCCCCGGCAACGGCGCTAGAAAATAGTCTTGATGACCCACAAGTATAGGGGATCGCAACAGTTTTCGAGGGTAGAGTATTCAACCCAAATTTATTGTTTCGACACAAGGGGAGCCAAAGAATATTCTCAAGTATTAGCAGTTGAGTTGTCAATTCAACCACACCTGGATAACTTAGTATCTGCAGCAAAGTATTTAGTAGCAAAGTAGTATGGAAGTATCAGTAACGGTGGCAAAAGTAACAGTAGTAGTTTTGTAGTAATTGTAACAGTAGCAACGGTAAAGTAAATAAGCAAAGCACAATATGTGAAAAGCTCGTAGGCATTGGATCAATGATGGATAATTATATCGGATCCGGTTCATAATGTAACAGCTATAACATAAGGTGACACAGAACGAGCTCCAGTTCATCAATGTAATGTAGGCATGTATCCCGAATATAGTCATACGTGCTTATGGAAAAGAACTTGCATGACATCTTTTGTCCTACCCTCCCGTGGCAGCGGGGTCCTAATGGAAACTAAGGGATATTAAGGCCTCCTTTTAATAGAGTACTAGACCAAAGCATTAGCACTTAGCAAATACATAAACTCCTCAAACTACGGTCATCATAGAGAAGTATCCCGATTATTGTCACTTCGGGGTTGTCAGATCATAACACATAATAGGTGACTATAGACTTGCAAGATAGGATCAAGAACTCACATATCATGAAAACATAATAGGTTTAGATCTGAAATCATGGCACTCGGGCCCTAGTGACAAGCATTAAGCATAGCAAAGTCATAGCAACATCAATCTCAGAACATAGTGGATACTAGGGATCAAACCCTAACAATACTAACTTGATTACATGGTAAATCTCATCCAACCCATCACCATCCAGCAAGCCTGTGAGGGAATTACTCACGCATGGCAGTGAGCATTATGAAATTGGTGATGGAGGATGGTTGATGATGACGAAGGCGACGAATCCCCCTCTCTGGAGCCCCAAACGTACTCCAGATCAGCCCTCCCGAGAGAGATTAGGGCTTGGCGGCGGCTCCGTATCATAAAACGTGATGAAACTTTCTCTCTGATTTTTTCTCCATGAAAGCAAAATATGGAGTTGGAGTTGAGGTCGGTGGACATCCAGGAGGCCCACGAGGCAGGGGGAGCGCCCAGGGGGAGGGGGCGCGCCCCCCACCCTTGTAGACAGGGTGTGGGCCCCCTGGCACTAATTCTTTCGCCAGTATTTTTATTGATTCTAGAAAGTTGCTCCGTGGATTTTCAGGTCATTCCGAGAACTTTTATTTCTGCACAAAAATAACACCATGGCAGTTCTGCTAAAAACAGCGCCAGTCCAGGTCAGTTCCATTCAAATCATGCAAGTTAGAGTCCAAAACAAGGGCAAAAGTGTTTGGAAAAGTAGATACGACGGAGACGTATCAACCTTCTATCACAGATCCGAAGGCAAGATATTCCTTGCTAAAAATGGATCCTTTCTAGAGAAGGAGTTTCTCTCGAAAGAAGTGAGTGGGAGGAAAGTAGAACTTGATGAGGTAATTGTACCTTCTCCCGAATTGGAAAGTAGTCCATCACAAAAATTGGTTCGAGTGATTCCTACACCAATTAGTGAGGAAGCTAATGATGATGATCATGAAATTCAGATAAAGTTACTACTGAACCTTGAAGGTCAACCAGAGTAGGATCCGCACCAGAGTGGTATGGTAATCCTGTTCTGGAGGTCATGTTACTTGACCATGACGAATCTACAAACTATGAGGAAGCGATGATGAGCCCAGATTCCGCGAAATGGCTTGAGGCCATGAAATCTGAGATGGGATCCATGTATGAGAACAAAGCGTGGACTTTGGTTGACTTGCCCGATGATCAGCACGCCATAGAGAATAAATGGATCTTCAAGAAGAAGACTCATGTTGACGGTAATGTTACTGTCTACAAAGGTCGAATTGTTGTGAAAGGTTTTCGACTAGTTCAAGGAGTTGACTACGATGAGACTTTCTCACCTGTAGTGATGCTTAAGTCCGTCTGAATTATGTTAGCAATTGCCGTATTTTATGATTATGAAATTTGGCAAATGGATGTCAAAACTGCATTCCTTAATGGATATCTTAAATAAGAGTTGTATATGATGCAACCAGAAGGTTTTGTCGATCCAAAAGGTGCTAACAAAGTCTGCAAGCTCCAGCGATCCATTTATGGACTGGTGCAAGCATCTCGGAGTTGGAATATACGCTTTGATAGTGTGATCAAAGCATATGGTTTTATACAGACGTTTGGAGAAGTCTGTATTTACAAGAAAGTGAGTGGGAGCTCTGTAGCATTTCTGATATTGTATGTGGATGACATATTGTTGATCGGAAATGATACTGAATTTATGAATGGCATAAAAGGATACTTGAATAAGAATTTTTCTATGAAAGACCTCGGTGAAGCTGCTTATATATTGGGCATCAAGATCTATAGAGATAGATCAAGACGCTTAATTGGCCTTTCACAAAGCACATACCTTGATAAAGTTTTGAAGAAGTTCAAAATGGATCAAGCAAAGAAAGGGTTCTTGCCTGTGTTACAAGGTGTGAAGTTGAGTCAGACTCAATGCCCGACCACTGGAGAAGATAGAGAGAAAATGAAAGTCATTCCCTATGATTCAGCCATAGGTTCTATCATGTATGCAATGTTGTGTACCAGACCTGATGTGTGCCTTGCTATTAGTTTAGCAGGTAGGTTTCAAAGTAATCCAGGAGTGGATCACTGGACAGCGGTCAAGAACATCCTGAAATACCTGAAAAGTACTAAGTATATGTTTCTCATTTATGGAGGTGACAAAGAGCTCGTCGTAAATGGTTACGTCGATGGAAGCTTTGACACTGATCCGGATGACTCTAAGTCACAAACCGGATACATATTTATATTGAATGGAGGAGTTGTAAGTTGGTGCAGTTCCAAGCAGAGCGTCGTGGCGGGATCTACGTGTGAAGCGGAGTACATAGCTACTTCGGAAGCAACAAATGAAGGAGTCTGGATGAAGGAGTTCATATCCGATCTAGGTGTCATACCTAGTGCATCGGGTCCAATGAAAATCTTTTCTGACAATACTGGTGCAATTGCCTTGGCAAAGGAATCCAGATTTCACAAGAGAACCAAGCACATCAAGAGATGCTTCAATTCCATCCACAATCAAGTCAAGGAGGGAGACATAGAGATTTGCAAGATACATATGGATCTGAACATTGCAGACCCATTGACTAAGCCTCTCTCACGAGCAAAACATGATCAGCACCAAGACTCCATGGGTGTTAGAATCATTACTATGTAATCTAGATTATTGACTCTAGTGCAAGTGGGAGACTAAAGGAAATATGCCCTAGAGGCAATAATAAAGTTGTTATTTATATTTCCTTATATCATGATAACTGTTTATTATTCATGCTAGAATTGTATTAACCGGAAACTTAGTACATATGTGAATACATAGACAAACAGAGTATCACTAGTATGCCTCTACTTGACTAGCTCGTTAATCAAAGATGGTTAAGTTTCCTAGCCATAGACATGAGTTGTCATTTGATGAACGGGATTACATCATTAGAGAATGATGTGATTGACATGACCCATCAGTTAGCTTAGCACTATGATCATTTAGTTTATTGCTATTGCTTTCTTCATGACTTATACATGTTCCTATGACTATGAGATTATGCAACTCCCGAATACCGGAGGAACACTTAGTTTGCTATCAAACGTCACAACGTAACTGGGTGATTATAAAGATGCTCTACAGGTGTCTCCAATGGTTAGGTCGAGATTAGGATTTGTCACTCCAATTGTCGGAGAGGTATCTCTAGGCCCTCTCGGTAATGCACATCACTATAAGCCTTGCAAGCAATGTGACTAATGAGTTAGTTGCGGGATGATGCATTACGAAACGAGTAAAGGGACTTGTCGGTAACGATATTGAACTAGGTATGATGATACCAAAGATCGAATCTCGGGCAAGTAACATACCAATGACAAAGGGAACAATGTATGTTGTTATGCGGTTTGACCGATAAAGATCTTCATAGAATATGTGGGAGCCAATATGAGCATCCAGGTTCCGCTATTGGTTATTGACCGGAGATGAGTCTCGGTCATGTCTACATAGTTCTCGAACCCGTAGGGTCCGCACGCTTAACATTCGATGACGATCGGTATTATGAGTTTATGTGTTTTGAAGTACCGAAGGTAGTTCGGAGTCCCGGATGAGATCACGGACATGACGAGGAGTCTCGAAATGGTCGAGACATAAAGATTGATATGTTGGAAGACTATATTCAGACACCAGAGTAGTTTTGAGGTGTATCAGGTATTTTTCGGAGTACCGGGGGGTTACCGGAACCCCCCGGGAGGTTATTGGGCCTCATGGGCCTATGGTGGAAGAGAGGAGGCAGGCCAATGTGTGGTGCCCCCCCCTAGCCCAAACCGAATTGGACTAGGGGGGCCAGCCCCCCTTTCCTTCTCTCCTTCCTCTCCTTCCCCCTTCTCCTTGTTGGAATAGGAAAGGGGGGGCCGAATCCTACTTGGAGTAGGATTGCCCCCCCCCATGGCGCGCCTCCTCCCCTTGGCTGGCCTCCTCCTCCCTCCCCCCTTTATATACGTGGGAGGGGCACCCCAAAGGCACACCAAATTTTCTCTTAGCCGTGTGCGGTGCTCCCTCCACAGAAACACTCCTCGGTCATATCGTTGTAGTGCTTAGGCGAAGCCCTGCGCCGGTAACTTCATCATCATCGTCACCATGCCGTCGTGCTAAAAAAACTCTCCCTCGGCGTTAGCTGGATCAAGAGTTCGAGGGACGTCACCGAGCTGTACGTGTGCAGATCACGGAGGTGCCGTGCGTTTGGTACGTGATCGGTTGGATCGCGAAGACGTTTCACTACATCAACCACGTTACTTAACGCTTCCGCTTTAGGTCTACGAGGGTATGTGGACACACTCTCCCCGCTCTTTTCTATGCTTCTCCTAGAAAGATCTTGCGTGATCGTAGGAAAATTTTGAAATACTACGTTCCCCAACAGTAATCATGTGAATTTGGTATTCGTTCGATATTTTGATGAGATGTATGTTATCTTTCCTCTAGTGGTGTTATGTGAACATCGACTACATGAAACTTCACATGATTTGGGCCTAGGGGAAGGCACTGGGAATTAATAAGTAGATGATGGGTTGCTAGAGTGACAAAATCTTAAACCCTATTTTATGCATGCGTTGCTTCGTAAGGGGCTGATTTGGATCCACATGTTTCATGTTATGGTTAGATTTATCTTAATTCTTCTTTCATAGTTGCGGATGCTTGCGAGAGTTGTTAATTTAAGTGGGAGTCTTGTCCAAGTAAGGACAGCACCCAAGCACTGGTCCACCCACATATCAAATTATCACAGTAACGAACATGAATCATATGAGCATGATGAAAACTAACTTGACAGTAATTCCCATGTGTCCTCGGGAGCGCTTTGCTTTATATAAGAGTTCGTCTATGCTTATCCTTCGCTACAAAAAGGATTGGGCCACCTTTCTGCACCTTAGTTACACTTTTTACTTGTTACCCGTTATGAATTATCTTATTACAAAACTATCTGTTACCGATAATTTCAGTGCTTGCAGAGAATACCTTGCTGAAAACCGCTTGTCATTTCCTTCCGCTCCTCGTTGGGTTCGACACTCTTACTTATCAGAAGGACTATGATAGATCCCCTATACTGTCATCAAGACTCTTTTCTGGCGCCGTTGCCGGGGAGTGAAGCGTCTTTGGTCAGTGGAATTTGGTAAGGAAACATTTATATTACATGCTGAAATTTACTGTCACTTGTCACTATGGAAAATAATCCTTTGAGGGGCTTGTTCGGGGTATCTTCACCTCGAACAGAAGAGCACAGAGTTTCTCCTCAACCTACTGCACCTACTGAAAATATTTATTATGAAATTCCTTCAGGTATGATAGAGAAACTGCTAGCTAATCCTTATACATGAGATGGAACATTACATCCTGATATGCATCTAACCTATGTGGATGAAGTTTGTGGATTATTTAAGCTTGCAGGTTTGCCCTAGGATGAAGTCGAGAAGAAGTTCTTCCCTTTATATTTGAAGGAGAAGGCATTGAAATGGTATAGGCTATGTGATGATATTAGGACGTTGAACTACAACAGATTGAAATTGGAATTTCATCAGAAGTTTTATCCTATGCATCTCGTTCATCATGATCAGAATTATATTTATAATTTTTGGCCTTGTGAAGGAGAAAGTTTCGCTCAAGCTTGGGGGAGGCTTAAGTCAATGTTATATTCATGCCCCAATCATGAGCTCTCAAGAGAAGTTATTATTCAGAATTTTTATGCTCGGCTTTCTCGTAATGATCAATCCATGCTTGATACTTCTTGTACTGGTTCTTTTATGAAGAAGACTATTGAACTCAAATGGGATTTATTGTAAAGAATTAAACTCAACTCTAAAGATTGGGAGCTCGACGAAGGTAAGGAGTCAGGTATAAACCTTAAGTTTGATTGTGTTAAAACTTTTATGGCTACCGATGCTTTCGTGAATTTAGCACTAAATATGGCCTTGACTCTGAGGTAGTAGCTTCTTTCTATGAATCATTTGATACTCATGTTGATCTCCCCAAGGAGAAGTGGTTTAAATATCATCCTCCCATTGAAGTGAAAGTAGCGGAACCTATTAAAGTTAAAGAAGAAACTATTACTTATATGTTGATCCAGTCGTTCCTACTGCTTATATTGAAAAACCACCTTGAATAAAGGATCATGCTAAAGCTTCAACTATGGTTTGTAAGAGTTATACTAGAACACCTACACCCCTGAACAAATTAAAGTTGAACCTAGTATCGCTATGGTTAAAGATCTCTTGGTCGATAATATTGATGGGCATGTTATTTATTTTTGTGATGAAGCTTCTAGAATTGCCAAACCCGATGATAAAGATAAGCATAGACCTATTGTTGGCATGTCTGTTGTTTCTGTTAAGATAGGAGATCATTGTTATCTGGCTTATGTGATTTGGGTGGTAGTGTGAGTGCAATTCCCTTTACTTTATATCAAGAAATTGTGAATGATATTGCACGTGCTAAAATAGAAGATATTGATGTTACTATTAAGCTTTCCAATAGAGATATTATTTCACCAATTGGGATTGTTAGAGATGTTGAAGTCTTGTGTGGGAAAATAAAATACCCTAGTGATTTTCTTGTTCTTTGTTCCCCACAAGATGATTTTTGTCCCATTATATTTGGTAGACCTCTCTTGAACACTGTCAACGCTAAGATAGATTGCGAGAAAGAAATTGTTAGTGTAAGTTTTGGGGACATGTCTCATGAGTTTAATTTCTACAAATTTTGTAGATAACCCCATGATAAAGAATTGCCTAGTAAAGATGAAATCATTGGTCTTGCTTCTATTGTTGTGCCTCCTACTGATCCTTTAGAACAATATTTGCTAGACCATGAAAATGATATGTTTATGAATGAAAGAAACAAATTAGATGAAATATTCTTTAAACAAATGTATGTCTTGAAACACAATTTGCCTATTGATACTCTTGGAGATCCTCTACCACCCAAGAGCGATCATGTGTTCAATCTTAAAAAATTACCTGATACTCTCAAATATGCTTATCTTGACAAGAAAAAGTTATACCCTGTTATTATTAGTGCTAACCTTTCAGAGCATGAAGAAAAAGAAATTATTGAAAACTCTGAAGAAGCATTGTGCCTCTATTGGATATACTCTCAATGATCTTAAGGGCATTAGTCGCACTCTATGTCAGCACAAAATTAATATGGAGAGTGATGCTAAACCAGTTGTTGATCACCAACGACTGTTAAATCCTAAGATGAAGGAAGTTGTAAGAAATGAAATACTAAGCTTCTGGAAGTAGGTATAATTTATCATATTGCTGATAGTAGATGGGTAAGTCATGTTCATTGTGTCCCTAAGAAGGGAGGTATTATCGTTGTTCCTAATGATAAAAATGAATTGATCCCACAAAGAATCGTTACATGTTATAGAATGGTAACTGATTTTAGAAAATTAAACAAAGCTACTATGAAAGATCATTACCCTCTACCTTTTATCGATCCAATGCTAGAAATATTATCCAAACATACACACTTTTGCTTTCTATATGGTTATTTTGGTTTTTGTCAAATACATGTGTCACAAGAGGATCAAGAAAAAACTACCTTTACATGCCCTTTTGGTATTTTTTTCTTATAGACGTATGCCTTTTGGTTTATATAATGCACCTGCTACTTTTCAAAGATCTATGACTGTTATATTCTCTGACTTTTGTGAAAAGATTATTGAGGTTTTCATGGATGATTTCTCCGTTTACGGAACTTCTTTTGATGATTGCTTGGGCAACCATGATTGAGTTTTGTAGAGATGTGAAGAAACTAATCTTGTCTTGAATTGGGAGAAGTGCCACTTTATGGTTAATGAAGGTATTGTCATAGGGCATAAAATCTCCGAAAGAGGTATTGAAGTCCATAAAGCTAAAGTTGATGCTATATATTGAAAAAATGTCGTGTCCTAAAGATATCAAAGGTATAAGAAGTTTCCTTGGTCATACCGGTCTCTAAAGGAGATTTATTAAAGACTTCTCTAAAATTTCTATGTCTCTCACTAATCTCTTGCAAAAAGATGTTCCATTTGTTTTTTATGATGATTGTGTAGAAGCATTTGAAATACTTAAGAAAGCCTTGATTTCTGCACCTATTGTTCAACCACATGATTGGAACCTACCCTTTGAAATTATGTGTGATGCTAGTGATTATGTTGTTGGTGCTGTTCTAGGACAAAGAGTTGATAAGAAATTAAATGTTATCCATTATTCTAGTAAAACTCTAGACAATGCTCAAAGAAATTATGCTACTAATGAAAAAGAATTTTTCGCAGTTGCCTTTGCTTGTGGTAAGTTCAGATCTTATCTTGTTGATTCCAAAGTAACTGTTCACACCGATCATGATGCTATTAAATATCTTATGGAAAAGAAAGATGCTAAACCTAGGCTTATTATATGGGTTCTCTTGCTACAAGAATTCGGTTTGCATATTATTGATAGAAAGGGAGCTGAGAACCCCGTAGCAGACAACTTGTCTAGGTTAGACAATGTTCTTGATGACCCACTACCTATTTTTGATAGATTTCCTGATGAATAATTAGCTATCATAAATGCTTCTTGTAGTACTGCATGGTATGCTGATTATGCCAATTACATTGTTGCTAAATTTATACCACCTAGTTTCACATACCAACAAAAGAAAAAGTTTTTCTATGATTTAAGACATTACTTTTGGGATGACCCACACCTTTATAAAGGAGTAGATGGTGTTGTTAGACGTTGTGTACCTGAGCATGAACAGGAACAAATCCTACGCAAGTGTCACTCCAAAGCTTATGGGGACACCATGCTAGAGATAGAACTGCACATTAGGTATTACAATCTGGTTTCTATTGGCCTACTCTCTTCAAATATGCTCGTAAGTTTGTCTTGAATTGTGATGAATGTCGACGAATTGGTAATATTAGTAGACATCAGGAAATGCCTATGAATTATTCACTTGTTATTGAACCATTTGATGTTTGGGGCTTTGATTATATGGGACATTTTCCTTCCTCTAATGGGTATACTCATATTTTAGTTGTTGTTGATTACGTTACTATGTGGGTAGAAGCTATTCCAACTAGTAGTGTTGATCATAACACTTCTATTAAAATGCTTAAAGAAGTTATTTTCCCTAGGTTTGGAGTCCCTAGATATTTAATGACTCTTGGTGGTTCACACTTTATTCATGGTGCTTTTTGTAAATTGCTTGCTAAATATGATGTCAACCATATAATTGCATCTCCTTATCATCCTCAGTCTAGTGATCAGGTAGAATTGAGAAATAGAGAAATTAAATTGATTCTACAAAAGATTGTTAATAGATCTAGAAAGGATTGGTCTAATAAACTTGATGATGCGTTATGGGCTTATAGAACTGCTTATAAGAACCCTATGGGTATGTCTCCGTATAAAATGGTTTATGGAAAAGCATGTCACTTACCTCTTGAACTAGAACCTAAGGCTTATTGGGCAACTAAAGAGCTCAACTATGATTTCAAACTTGCTGACGAGAAGAGCTTATTTGACATTAGCTCACTTGATGAATGGAGAACCCATGCCTATGAAAATGCCAAATTGTTTAAAGAAAAATTTAAAAGATGCCATGACAAAAGGATACAAAAGCGTGAGTTTAATGTAGGTGACCATGTCTTGCTATACAATTCTCGTTTAAGATTTTTGCGTGAAAACTTCTCTCTAAATGGAAAGGGCCTTACATTGTCGAGGAAGTTTATCGTTCTGGTGCCATCAAGATCAACAACACCGAAGGCAATAACCCGAAGGTGGTAAACGGACAAAGAATCAAACATTACATCTCAGGTACTCCCAAAAATGTTGAAATCAATATTATTAATACCATGACATCGGAGGAGTACATAAGGGAAACCTCTCAAAAAAATTCAGACTCTGAAAAGGAATAGGTATGTGGTACGGTAATTAAACCGACTCCAAAACTCTTTCAATGGCAATTTTACTCCATTTTGGAATATTTAAAAAAATTGGAAAATAAAAAGTAGTCTGAAAAGTTCACGAGGAGGCGACAAGCCTTGGGGCGCCTCCCAGGCTTGTGGCCACCTCGTGTGCCCTCCGGACTCCGTTTTCTTGTAGAATACTTCTTATTGTCGGTAAAAATTCATTATATAATCTCCCAAAGGTATTGACCACCGTCGAGCTATTTTTCTGACAGATCTAGATCACTATGACGTCCCCAAGCGCTCCGAAGGACAAGTTCTTCAAGAAGGTCATCAACCCCTACCTTGCGGAGGTGCTGTAACACCCCCAAACCATTGAGATGCATCAGGGGGTGCTGCACATCCGTGATGTTCAAGGGCCAAAGAATACTGGAAGCGTGGAGACAAGGCCTGAAGCAATGGAGCAGCAAGTCTTCAAGTGCCAAGGGATGGTGAAACGTGGACTCAACGCCAATCACTCCATGATCACGGAATTTACCCGTGACCACAAACTGGACGCCAAGAACATCGGGGAGGACATCTTCAAGCTTCATGAGAAAATTGAGCATCTCCAAGCCCAGATCTAAGACCTACAAAACAAAAACTATGAGTATGAATACAGATTTAAGGGGACGAGTTTGGCTGCAGATTTGAGGATCCCGGAGACTTGTTCATCTTTTTACGATGGTGAACCTATGCCTTGAAATATGGAGGATAAGCCCACAACATCATAAACTCCATCATCACCGCCTCCGAAGAAGGAAAATTGAGTACATGGGTATGGGTACTCCCCTTGGCTTGTGCCAAGCTTGGGGGAGGTGTCCAGGTATCGTATCACCATCACATCTTTACCTTTATTGTTTTTCTTAGTTTGATCCTTTTGGTTATATCTCGGTTTAGTAGAATAAAGTTTAAGTATGATCTAGCTTTTGAGTTTTGCTTTATGTTCCCTCTATGTAATCGAGTTTGAGAGTTGTATAATAAAATTTAATTTTGAGTTGAGGGCTTTGCTTTCTTGCTATGATCTTGAGAAAAAAAAGATAATAAAATAAATAAAAAGATTATATAATAATCTTATGGAGAATGATGACTTCACATATGAAGAGTATGATGAATAAAATTTGTTGGGAGTTGACATACATAGTTTTGGTCATTGTTTCAATTAATAGGAAGTAATAAAGAAAGAGAGGTTTTACATATAAATGTACTATCTTGGACATCCACTGGTACCGTAAGGTGCTATACAAACGGTTTTAATCCCTTTTCGCGACGGCATTTGGAACCGTCGCCTAGTGAGTGACTGCGATAGGGGGGTCCTTTCCACACGACGCAAAAACCATCAGGGATAGGCGAGCGGCTACTGACGATCGCCATAGAATAAACATATGAGAAGCCGCATCAGTCCCACACGTTACATCTCGGCGTTACGTTTCTGATAAGAGAGACATCCCAAATGATTACGCTGTTATAGTCGTGTGAAAAAGGTGGACATCAACATTTATTCTACCAATATATTTGTGATAGGTACGTTATCGCACACGGTTCAAGAATATAAAATGTGTGTGGTGCCTCTACTAACGCCAATGTGTCCATTTTCATAATTGTGTGTGATTCGTATTCCTATCACACACGCACACTGATTCGAAACATTTGTCGTATTACCATGAATCACACACACATAAGAGACAAAACCGTGTGTGCGTTCATCGGGCATCGCAAATGTTTCACGTCAAAGAACCGTTTGTTCTGTATTTTTCATCGCACACGTTGTTCAAACTGTGTTCACATTATTTTATTCGCTCCTATATAATTTTATTTTTTCCCTGTAATTTATTATTTGAATTGGAAATTTTGAAATATGAAACGTGGAATTCAAATTCTCAGCATAATGGTTCAACAACGAATCCATAAATAAAATTGTCGGTACAATATGTTCAATAATTACAGGATTAGACACCAATTAACTATGATGAACCACAATATTTAGATGCGGGTAAGTTGAAGAGATGAGTGTAAATCATTTTGACTGCCGATGGTGTTGAAGAAGCGGAATGCCCATAATGTGCCTTCCTGCATGCCATAGGCACGAACAACTTTTGTCCAACCTCTTGTGACGATCGCCCGCATCCTTCACCGTCTTCAGGAAGACTTTTAAAGCATTATCATTGTAGCATGAATTATATATTTTAACCTTAGTTGCCTTCACTCCGGTTATGTAGTTTGCAAGGTAATTATCAGTAAGTAGCTTCGAAAACCACTGACAACAGAAAAATATCAGATATTGAGGTCTAATAAAGTAACTTGTTATGGGCAGGGGAAAAGGCAACACTGTACTTAACATCCTAAATTTCACTGTTGTCTTGGACAAAGTGTAAATAAAGAGCTTAATTCTCATCACCCGTTTATTTCACCTAACAATCTTTTTTAGTTTCTTCACTTGACGCTTGTTCATAAATATCTCATTGCCCCATATGCAAGGGCAGCCGTTGATGATCTTCTCCACCATAGCCAACATGCCAATTTTGGTAGTTCGATGACATGTTTAGTGATGTAGTAGCCGGACGATGTGTGTAATGCATTGACGTAGTTGCATGGGTTTATACGAATTTGAGGTATGGTAATTGAGGTGTCCGTTTCTGAGAAGGTAAATTTAAAATTTGACCGGCCAATGTACGCGAACGCGTCCGTGGTTATTTGAGGGGTCGGATTTGCCCATCACGACTATAGGTGCTCTTAGCACACCCCTCGTGCCCAGCCGAAGTCACATCATTCAACGTGTTAGAGAGTGCCGATCCAAAATTGAACACAAGGGAGGATGGGGTCGCCTTGTTGCATTCAAATGACAATATGACCGCCGCACACCAGCTGCATAATACGGTGGACATAACCTTAATCGATACTCCTTTTTTATTTTTTTTTATTATAAAGCTACTCTGAAAGACAACCCAAAGAGAACCTATCTGTGGCATTCAGGAGCCTAACCGAGACACAGCAACGCATAAAAGATGCACCACATGGCAACACTTAACGCAAAATTATTAGCAACTAACGATGATGAGATAGCTACACGGAGGCGGAGGACGAGCGGTAGGATCTGGCGCAGTCCGCAGGGGCGAAGGTGACGGTGCTCTTGTCAAGGTCGTAGCCGACGTGAAAGTTCTGCTGCGCGATGTTCCCGATGATGGCCACCGGCTGCTGCGGCGTCACCGGCGCCATCATCAAGCACATGGTCCCTATCTGCACCTCGACGAACGTGTTATACGGCTTCAGCGTCACCGCCTCCGCGAAGACGGCCAGATTCAGCGTCACGTCCGGGACAAACTTGTAGAAGTAAAATTTACCACTCGGCCCGATAACGCTGTAGCAGAGCTGCAGCTGCCTGTTCGGCGGCCGCTTCCGCGGGAAGCGGATGCGCCGTGTCATCTCCTCCACTATCGGGTCCAGCAGCGCCTTGTCGAGGAACGTCAGCGTCGTGCCGGAGTCGACGATGGTGTTGGACAGGTGCTCAAACCTCGCGTTCCCGATCCTGACGGACTCGAGCACGATGGTGTAGTGCGGCTGGCGCGGGTCGGGGCGGATCAGCGCCGTCGTCGCCGCGCCCGGCTCCGTCACCGCGGCACGGGCGCCGAAGTTGAGCGCGGAGGAGGCGTTGACGTAGTAGGGCGCGAGGCAGTAGGAGAACCTCCGGCCGAGCGAGGTGCCGGCGGCGATCTGTGTGATGAGGGAGAAGTCGCCGCTGCCGAGACCGACGACGCCGTCCGCGCGGAACGTGCCGGCCGTGGCCGTGGAGCATCCGAAGCTGAAATTGGGCACGAGCAGCTGCGGACGCTGGCGGCACCCGACGCAGCCGCCGGGGGCATCGTCGAAGATGAAACTCTCGGTGGAGAGGAGGCCGGTTGTCTTTGAGCCGTCGGTGTAGGATTGGGCGTACTTGCATCTGGAGCTGGCGTCGCAGGAGGTGCCGGGGAGCTTGTGGCACGTGCTGGACTGGCAGTACACGCGGCCGAACGTCGACGAGGACGACGGGTTGAACACAAGGCTCGCGCCACCGGCGATTGCTGCCGGGGTCGTGGCTGCGGTACGGACGTTGGCGCATTTAAACCAGACGAGGTTGCTGCCGGTGTCGACGATGGCGAGCACCCTGGTAGCCGGCGTGCCCACGTTGACGTACATCAGGTACTCGGACTGCCCGGGGACGACCTCCGACACGGTGCCATGAGGGGAGTCGCCGGCGTACGAGCGCGCCAGAGCTGAGGCGCGCGCCGTGGAACGCCGCACGGCGGCAAGCAGGCGGCCGTGCGAGGTGAGCGACGGGTCGTGGAACGGCGACTGGACGGAGTCACGGTGGATGAACTCCACGGTAAACCCATCGCCGCCGACGTACGCCGTGCATCCGCATAGCTGGGCCGTCAGGACGACGCCGACGACAAGGAGAGCGTAGCATCTCGCACCTGCCATTGCCTATGGTCGATGATGTTCTGGCGTACTAACACGCGGTGCTGGGTAGTAAGCGTAGAGTTGATTGGGAAGAGGAAGATGAAGAGGAGAGAGGGCGGTTACTAGTTTCTACTAGTAGTACTAATTTTCTGCTGCTTTTTGCGTTTGAAACTGAAACTTTGAAGGCAGTAATTAATTTCGTGCTAAGAGATGACGAGTAATTAATTACTACTTACTACCAATATTGCAGAAGAGGGGTGATCGGGCATTCGAGTGGCAATAAGAGGCAGACTAGCAACTAGCAACTGCCAGTCTTCGAGAAATGGCAAGAGGATTAGAGCATCTCCAGCGGCGCAAATCCAAATTTTCACAGAATAATTGAAATTACAAAATATGGATATTTTGTCCAAAAAGTACCTCCAACAGCATACCCAAAAGTGCAGCGTCTCTTAAAAAAAATTGCACGCGTTTATGCATGTACCCATATTTTGCTACGAAATACCCATCCTACCCAAAATTATGACGGAAAGAAAAATTGTCCAAGTTGAAATATGGCATCACCACACTGATCTGTAAAACGGACACACACCGTTCCACCGACATGGATACGACAATCGGTCATCCAACTTTATCCCCTAAATGTTTTTTTATTTCACAACACTCAAAATAATTATCAAATAGTACAATTCATTCATAAATAACATGCAAATATCGCTAATATAACAGTAGTTTAATTGTAAATATTACATCCAAGATAGCAAGATTTGCAACAAGTTTTTGAAATTCATTGATTCCAAATTCAATGATACTAGAGCCATAGCCGGCAAATATCGTCCTACACATAATTCCCCTTGAGCTTATAACCCAACAACATATGAGCGTAAATGTTCTGCCCTCGGTTCTCTGGTACATCACGGCAGCGCATCTAGGCTATACAATATGATGATTAACAAACTGCAGCAATGAGCGGTGATGGAGTGGGGGAAAATAGAACGAAAGAGGATTTGAGTGGGCTGGGTGTCAAAGTCAGACATGGTGGTGGTCTGGACTCTCGAAAACCTGCCCCCCCCCACCCCCCCACCCCCTCTCCTAGTTTGCCTCCGGCTTGCCAGAAAACGAACAGTCGGACGAGTCAACGGGCCGATGCGGGTTGACGTGTTGACACGTCCGGGTTGCTTAGTCCGGATGGTTGCCGAAGGTTTCAGCGTCTTGAAATTTTGATGCAATTTTTATTATGTTTGAGATGTTCGTACTTTGAACTTTGATAATTATTCTGGAACATTTTTTGAAACAAAAGAAGACATTGTCAGAGGTCAAATTTGTTGCTAAAAATGCAAAGATGTTGTTGGCGACGAATGTGAGGTATCAAAATTCACCACTCAATTGTTATTAATAAAATGTTTGTTCGGCATAAGAATGTTTGTTTTATCAATTGAAACGGTAGGGTAATGAGCCATACTCGTTGGGCCGGGGGGCATGTGATGTTTCTATCTCACGTTGAGACACACGAATATACTCCCTCCGTCTCACAATATAAGAACGTTTTTGACACTAAATTAGTGTAAAAAACATTCTTATATTATGGGATGGAGTGAATATTTGTCACTGTAGGACAAGATAAGAGAACTCCATCTCGACGTGGATCGACCAACTCAAATTGTTACGGTACTTATCGAGGCTCTTTGTTTCATGATCATGATTTTATCCACACTGAATTTTAATATTTCAAATGGATCCACACTACCTGCATCGATTTAAAATTACGTGACAATCATGACGTAAGTTTCAAAAATGATATAAAATTAGCAAATAAAAAATATAGATATCCAAACCTGAAACAAACAGAGACGTGAAGATGAAATTAGAAAGGAGGCTGAGAGCGCTGGGGTTTTTGTTTCTTTTTTCTGTCTAATAACACACTAACGTAGTGATTATTACATGGCTATTCCATCAGCTACATAGTTAGCTACAAAGAGACAGAGGCGGGAGGAGAGGGGTAGGATTTCGCGCAGTCGGCAGCGGCGAAGGTGACGGTGCCCTTGTCCATGTCGAAGCCCACCCGGAAATTCTGCTGCGCAATGTTCCCGATGATTGCCACCGACCGATCGTCCGTCACCGGCGCCATCGCCAAGCACACGGTCCCCACCGGCAGCTCCGCGAACGCGTTCCGCGCCTGCAGCGTAATCACGCCGCCGCCGCCAAACTCCAGCGTCACTTCCGGGAAATGCTTCTCCCAATCCTGCGTCGAACCGCCCACGCCCACGTCGTAGCACAGACCCAGCTGCTTCTCCGGCGACTGCTTGCGCGGGAGCTTGATGCTCCGACTGATCTCCTCCACGATCGGGTCCAGCAGCGCCTTGTCGAGGAACGTCAGTGTCGTGCCAGAGTCGACGATGACGGGGTACGGCTTCGGCGGCGCGATGGTCGAGCTCCCGACCTTGACGGACGTGAGCAGGATGGTGTAGAAAGCGTCCACGGCGGAGGGGATCAGCGGCGTGGTCACCGCGCCCGGCTCCGTCACGGTGGCGCGGGCGCCGAAGTCGAGGATGGAGGAGACGTTGACGTAGAAGGGCGCGAGGCAGTAGGCGAATCTCCGGCCGAGCGACGTCAAGGCGCCGATCTGGTTCACGAGGGAGCCGTTCCCGGCGCCCAGGCCGACGTAGCCGGCCAACTGGAACGTGTTGCCGGTCGCTTTCGTGGCGCAGCCGAAGTTGACTCTGGACAGATGCAGCTGCGGGCGCTCGCGGCATCCAAAACAGCCGCCGGGAGCGTCGTCGAAGTAGAAGGTCTCGGTGGAGAGGATGCCCGACGTCGTGGAGCCGTCGCCGTAGGAGTACTGGTACTGACAGAATTGGTTGGCGTCGCAGGACGTGCCGTAGATCGCCTGGCACGAGGGCAGCCGGCAGGCCACGAGGCCGTAGGTCGACGAGTTGGACAGGTCGAACACGGGGCTCACCGGTGCTCCCCCGGCGGCCGGCGGAGGACCGGAGGTAGAGGTTCCGTTTCTGCATTTGAACCACACGAGGTTGCTGCCGCTGTCGACGAGGGCGAGCATCCGGGTGGGCGGCGTGCCGACTCTGACGTACATCAGGTACTCGTACGGAGTGGACACGATCTCGGCCACGCCGCCGCTAGGATCGCTGCCGGCGTACGGGCGTGCTGCGGAACGCCGCACGGCGGCGAGCACGCGGTCGTGCAGGGTGAGCGACGGGTCGTGGAGCGGCGACTTGACAGAGTCCCGGTGGATGAACTCCACGCTAAACCCGCCGTCGCCGATGTTCGCCGCCGTGCACCCGCACAGCTGCGCTGTCAGGACGAGGACGACGAGCAAAAGAGCGCGACCCGCCATCAGTGTGTGTTAGCCCTGCCGATCGCTTGCTAATGGCCTCCTCTGCTTGGTGCGTATTAATAGGGGATTTGGGAGGCGAATGTGGTACGTAAGGATTAGGTATGAATTGCTGATTTCCCGCCGTATGCGTAATGGTAAATTGGTGAGAGATTTGTGATTTTGAAGGCGGTAATTAAGTTTCGTGCTAAAAGATGATTAGCGGTTACTTGTTAATTAGCACGCGAATATTCCATTGGCAAGAAAGGGCAGCTGATTGATTCTTTTCCTTCGCCAGAGAAATGGCATGAACATTGAATCTTTTACAACGGGAACGGTTAAACGAACGAATTTTTTCTCGTTTTTCCTTTTGTTCTCCCCACTTTCACCTCCAACCTCATCTAATAATTCAAATTTCCTATTGCGAACCATGGATGGTTAGATGGATTGTGGTATCCCAGCCCATCAGGATTTAAGTCATGGTGCTCGCATTTATTCCGAAAAAAATTTAAATTTCCTATTAATCTGTCCAGAAGTGCTCACGGTCAGTATCGCTAATTTAGCCAAATAAAACCTTGTTGTGCAAGACTTATCCTACCCGCCGCATCAACACATGTCCGTTTTTTGTTTCTCCCCTCAGGGTTTTGTTTCTCCAATGACATCGATGAGGTGATGGCCCGCGATGACGTGTTGGACTAAGATATTTCGTACCTCAACGATGTCTCATCCGGCTCTGGTGAAGGACCTGTGAAAGTTTGTATCATCAAATTTGTTGGCTCTCTTCTAATCTCAATAGATGGCGTGTTTTCCAATGAGAGCAATTGGTTGGCCTTTAGTGCGGCAACTTGGACATCTAGATCCTTTTTCATCTCTCAAAACAGCAACAGCTGCTCCAGCGCCCTCATCGGGATAATGTGATGCATCACGCATCTACATTCAACTTGATGAACTTTGGTTCTGGCTTACACCACGGCGGCACAGAATTATCTATCTTCTTGGTACAAGATTTCTGGAAATTATATTAGCAATAGGTAGGACTGGCATGGATCATCTTGCTGGTGAGGGCCATGGTTCATTGTGAGCAATTCTGCGGCGCGTCCACCATAGGTACCAACAGCCGACATCAGTAATTTGTTTGAGGTCTAAATCAGACATTAGTTGATAAGGTGATTCCGCCAGCGGTCACACCTCAAATTAGTTGCTTTGCATCCAAGTCTCTCATATTTGAACCCCTAGATCCATACAAAGCATGCAAACGAAATCATACATACTAAATACTACGTATTATCCTATCTAATCTTCGTCGTCAGAGATGTCCACGACATCAGTGCCGGGCGCCGGGTGGACGGGCACGTAGGAGGGCCCCGGCTCCTCCTCCTCCTGCTCGACCTCATCCATGTAGGCGAACATCTCCTCCTCCTCCGTGGCGTGCAGCACCTCCATCTCCTATTGGCGACGGCGCCTCGCCTCCGCATCCGACTCCGAGCGGAGCGAATCGAGGATGGCTTGTTGCTCCGCCTGCAGATCCGCATCCCCGGCGTCCCCCACCCTCTTTCGGCTCCTCCTCCTCCTCCAACTCCTCCTCCGGATCCACTGCATATGGAGGTAGCCAAGGGGTGATCCGGGCTTTGCGCCTTGGCCGGATCTGCTCAAGGAGCTGCAGCCGGTGCTTCGATGTTAGAAATGGGTGGCCCCTTATCTGGCGGCATGGGGGCGTAGCTACTAGTGGTGGCGGATGGGGAGTGGAAAGTGGCGGCGGCGACGGATGGGCGGAGGAAAATGTGGAGGCGGTGCCGGTGGTCGGCTTAAATAGCCGGGCTAGGCACTACGCGGCGCGCCGGAGCGGCCCACGTGGCGACATCGGTCCATGGAGGAGATGAGTTTCGGGCCACCGGGTTTCTGGGTGATTCCGCATGGGACCCCCACGCCAGTCCGACGTGGAGGACGTGTCCGGGTACCTCCATATCCACCCCATATTTGGGCTGGATATGAGGGGTGCCGGTCAGTCTGGGCATTTGAGGTCCGTCTGAAGTGCCCGGCTGGGATAAAATTTTGTAACCGATCAGTGACTGGGCGGCCCGTCCGGGCGTTTGAAGCAGGTTTAGGATGCCCAGCTGTAGATGCTCTAAGATGTCGTTTGGGAGTAGGGCACTTTTTAGGACAAACTGCATTAAGCTTGTTTTTTTTTGAAAAACAACGAAAATAATATTTTAAAGTGTCGAAAAATTCTGAAAAAATCATACATGTTCCTATTTATGTGTTTTACATGTGTGTAAAGTCGGACGATGAAATACATTATGGTTGGAGCTACACACAAAAGAGAAAATCGTGATCATTTAAAAACCATCTTCAAATTTTACACACATGTACTACGTACTATACATCAGTATGAACACGTGTGATTTTTTTAGATTTTTTGAAACTTAAAGATGAGATTTAAATTTTCAAAATAAAGGGCTTCATGGAACTTATCCTCCATTTAGCCTTTTCTTTTTTTGTGTCCACGTCCTCCATTTAGCACTTCCGGTCGTTTGGGTGTCTCTTAAAAAATATTTCCCACGCATCTGTCGCCTCCTACACCATAGGATTGGGCCGCTCATAGGTGTTGGATCGCCTCTGCATTGTCCCTGCGCATCGCACCTACTTCCTCTGTTCGGAATTACTTGTCACAAAAATGAATGTATCTAGACGTATTTTAGTTTTAGATACATCCATTTCCAAGACAAGTAATTTCGAACGAAGGAAGTATATCGCTCGC
This sequence comes from Triticum aestivum, assembly GCF_018294505.1. Lineage (NCBI taxonomy): Eukaryota > Viridiplantae > Streptophyta > Magnoliopsida > Poales > Poaceae > Triticum > Triticum aestivum. The sequence continues at coordinate 138,141,139 of NC_057801.1, forward strand.
GGCTCCCCAGGCCTCCGGTAGGCGCGCTACCCGTTTCCCTCCCATCACCGGGCGGCTAGCAACACCTGGAGTCATCACTCGCAGCAGACCCGCGCTCTTTATCTCGTCCCTGTTAGATAATAACGAGAAATAAATGAGACAAAGAGACACAGATTTTTATTTGGAAATCCTTGCGGGAGAAAACCACGGAACGCACGAAGGCGTATCACTATAATTGGAAGGAGTATTACATTACACGAGAGGACAAACCCTCTACGTGCTAATCTGGTGGAGATCTCTCTCATCTATTTTATGACTAGCTAGTACTATATAAAGGGGCAAACAACTCTCTTTCTTGGTGGACACGAAACAGAGTTGTAGTCATGCTACGTCTAGCACGGTTGACATGTCGTAGTCCCGTAGGACTCCATCTGTAGTACAACACTTGTATGGGATTCGGAACACAATAAAAATAACACTCCACCTTGAGACGAAATCCCTTACAATAATCATAGATAGCATCAACTCCTCAATTAAAGTCATCACAAGTAAACCTTGTGCCTGGAAACGTCCATAGGACTAATAAACTTCTCATGAAGTCATATTGAGCAAATCAATCAGTAGGTCGTCCAGAAAACAGCACAACTATCAACAAAGCAGACTAACAAAACTTGGTCTCCCAATAAAAGTCTGAGTCTGTGCCACTGACCTCAAAAACTGAAACTGCTCAATCATCAAATGACATAAGTCATCATATCTCCTGTGGTGCCTGAACGAGCGCATAGCTCATAGTGCAACATCTTGGTGCACATCGCATTGTGAAGAACTCATCTCACGGAAACTGAACGTGCTTCAAAACAGAAAGCACAAACCTCGGCAAACAATACTCAAGCAAGAGCATATGGTACGGATGGCATCGTGTGCACCCAAAAAACTGCCGACTCGTAGTGGTTAATGAAAATCCATGACATGGTCATAAACTTTCCTTGTAGAACAACTGTCGGATGAAGGAACCATCTTAACATGCAACGGAGTTTCAACTCTGCAATAGACCCCTCTTAAAAGAGCAAAGACAACTGAATTGCACTTGAAACTTAACAGCGCTAAATGTTGTAGTATCTAGCAGAAACAAATCAATCTCCTTCTTGCACCTCAACTGATTCTCATCACGAACATGAATATCAAACAAAACCTTCACATGCATAACAGCAAAATACTATGGAGAGAATAGAGTATATGCTGGCTACCAACAGGCTTAATAATTACCTCCTCCATACCCTTTTTTTCTTGATAACTGAATTGTGTTCTTCAAATAACTGCAGCAAATTGCATCCATTATACCGATGGGCCATAATCCCCAAAACTCCACCTTGAAGAAAAACTGAGTGCATCCTGATAATTGGCTTGCGCCAACAATGCTCGCATCTCGACTTGCCATCGGGTAAACTTTGTGTCATGATCCAGCAGCGGAACATCGTACTTCATGGATGCCATGAGTAGATTAAATCTGTGTTCACAAAGTAGTACAAGCCCGTAGAAAAAATTCTTGACAGAATTAATATGCAGAGCGAAGATAGCACCTGGTAGCCTTCGCGTGGATATAGCAATTGAGGAGAAAAAACAGATTCTAGTACTCAACTGTACTAGCCTTTACGTGAGATGTGTAGTAGTAACAAATCCAAGTAATGCTTCTGTACTTGGCTTCACGTGGGTACTGGTAGTAGTACTAATGATCCGGTTGAATCAAAGCAGCAGCGACGTAGCCTTGTAATCTCACGTAAGTAGTACTGGACCTCCTCGGGACTTGATCCTGTACGGGAGGCGTGAAGCTGCAGCAACGCGCGGCTCGGCGGATCGGACTGCTCGGTGGATAGCGCACGGCTTTGTAGGGCGACGCAGCAGCGCAGATTGTTTTTCTGTCGGTCTCGTCGGATTAATCGATATGGCTTCGGATCGCCAGTCGCGTCGGGGGCGGTGCACAGGACGCCGTAACCCTAATTCTCTCGTCTTAAAAATCTCGTATATGAAACTTGGCTCTGTATACCATTTGTTAGGTAATAACGAGAATAAACGAGACACGAGAGACACGGAGTTTTACGTGGAAACTCTTGCGGGAGAAAACCACGGAACGCATGGCGACGTATTACTATAATTGGGAGGAGTATTACATTACACAAGAGGACAAACCCTCTACGTGCTAATCTGGTGGAGATCTCTCTCATCTATTCTATGACTAGCTATTACTATATAAAAAGGCAAACATCTCTCTTTCTTGGTGGACACGAAACAGAGTTGTAGTCATGCTACGTCTAGCACGGTTGACATGCCGTAGTCTCATAGGACTTCATCTGTAGTACAACACTTGTATGGGATTCGGAACGCAATAAAAATAACAGTCCCCATTGTAGGATGGCTTGCCGCATCACTGCTCAGGTGCATGTGCATCCCCTGTTGCCGAATGTCTCGCAACACATTGGGTCACTGCTCACAGTAGAGCGTCCTACTGATCGTAGCATCACCGTACATCTGTTCTTCTTCATCGGGCGGCTGGTAGCACTAGCAGAGCGACACGACGATGCAACATCGCGGTTGTGCTCTGCATGTCTCGTCGCTGGTCGGCTTGCAGCAACGCCGCCAACCGGTGGTACCGACCCCATCTACCATTCGTTCGCATCGTTGTGAACCAGTCGCAGCACCGTCGACTGGGGTGACAACATCGCCGCCAGGCAGTCAAAGCACCGCTTGTCGTCGTCACACGCCTCTGGTACTAGCGATATCATCGTCGCTGCTACTACAGATGATGGATCGACCAACTCAAATTGGTACGGTTCTTATCCAGGCCCTTTGCTTCAGGCACAGCATCGACCAACTAAATTGTGATGATGCTACTACCATCACATGCTTGACCGCTTTAGTGTATCAATTTATTGACATACGAAAATTTCGAACGATTTAGATTTAGCAACATCGAAGAACACATATATCACAATTAACCTGAGGACTACCGCACCAGGATGCGTGTCCGTTTTGTGATCGGGAGCAGGAAACAATCAACCATCTACTACTCACGTGCGTCTTTTCCAGGACGGTCTGGAAGGAGATCTGCAAGGCTTTTGGGCGGCCTGATTGGGCGCCGAAGCAGCACGACATCCTTGCACCTTGGCTATACAACAAACATGGACTGAACAGCATGAGCATCAAGGATCAGCATACTATTCTAGGACTAACTATGTGGGAGCTATGGAAGCATAGGAATGCCATTGTTTTTGATGGGGCTCAACCCTCGTGTGAGGTGTTGCTACGTAGAATTAGGCTCGAGGGCTTAGTGTGGGTGTCGGCAGGCCTACTGAAAGGGGATGTAAGCCTCTTATTTAATTGGCTGGCACGGTGGGATAGACGTGAGGAGTAGCATACTGTAATTGAACATTGTAACATGGTGAAGGCATCTTTTGCCCTTCTTCTTTAATATATGCTATGCATACTTGTGCATATTTGAGAAAAAAAAACAATTAACCTGCGAGATTTTTGTATGACAGTGCATATCGGTTCGTCCATCTATGTCATCAAAGTGTAGCGGACAGCCAGCACTGCCGTCGTGCAGGTCATGCATCGTCTGAAAAGCAGTCTCGGAGATGAAATTACATGTTGCATTCATGGTCCAATTTCCCAGACACCGAGACTCATCAAGTCACGCATGCATAGATGCATCATGCGTGGCAAAACATTAGACGTAGGGGTTATTAGTTATTCGATAATCCTAGTTATTACATGGTGATTAGCTATATCTACTCATGGTGATTAGCTATATCTACTCAAGCTGATTAGAGGCGGGAGGAGAGGGGTAGGATTTCGCGCAGTCGGCAGCGGCGAAGGTGATGGCGCCCTTGTCCAGGTCGAAGCCGACCCAGAAGTTCTGCTGCGCGATGTTCCCGATGACCGCCACATTGTCCGTCGCCGCCGACATGGCCAAGCACGCGGTCCCCGGCTGCGGCTGTACGAACGCGTTCTTCGCTTTCAGGGTGATCACGGCGCCGCCGCCAAACCCCAGCGTCACTTCCGGGAACAGCTTCTCCAGCACCCAGTCCTGAATCGTCCCGCCCACGTCGTAGCACAGGTCCAGCAGCTTCTCCGGGGACGGCTTCCGCTGGAGCTTGATGTTCTTCGTGAGCTCTCCCACGATCGGGTCCAGCAGCGCCTTGTCGAGGAACGTCAGTGGCGTACCGGAGTCGACGATGACGGGGGACCGCTTCGGAGGTACGATGGTCGAGTTCCCGATCTTGACGGACGTGAGCAGGATGGTGTAGTAAGCGTCCACGGCCGAGGGGATCAGCGGCGTGGTCACCGCGCCCGGCTCCGTCACGGCGGCGCGGGCGCCGAAGTTGATGATGGAGGAGGCGTTGACGGAGAAGGGCGCGAGGCAGTACGAGAACCTCCGGCCGAGCGATGTCGCCGCGCCGATCTGGTTGATGAGGGAGATGTTCCCGGCGCCCAGGCCGACATTGCCGGCCAAGAGGAACGGGTTGCCGCCGTTCGTGTTCTTGATGCAGCCGAAGTTGACTCTGGTCAGTTGCAGCTGCGGACGTTCGCGGCATCCAACACAGCCGCCGGGAGCGTCGTCGAAGGTGAAGGTCTCGGTGGAGAGGATGCCGTCTGTCGTGGAGCCGTCGCCGTAGGAGAAGTGGTACTGGCAGATGGAGTTGGCGTCGCAGGAGGTGCCGCGGACCGCGTGGCACGAGGGCAACCGGCAGGCCACGAGGCCGTAGGACGACGAGGAGGACGTGTCGAACACGTAGCTCACCGGCGCGGCCCCAGCGGCTGGCGGAGGACCGGAGGTCCCGTTGGTGCATTTGAACGACACGAGGTTGCTGCCGGTGCTGACGATGGCGAGCATCCGGGTGCGCGGCGTGCCGATGTTGACGTACATCAGGTACTCGTACGGACTGGACCTGATCTCGGCCACGCCGCCGGAAGGATCGCCGACGGCGTACGAGTGCGCCGCGGAACGCCGCACGGCGGCAAGCACGCGGTCGTGGGAGGTGAGCGACGGGTCGTGTAGCGGCGACTTGGGAGAGTCCCGGTGGATGAACTCCACACTAAACCCGCCGCCGACGTACGCCGTGCACAGGCACAGCTGCGCCGTCAGGACGACGCCAAGGAGCAACAGCGCTCGCCATGTCGTACCCGCCATTGTGTCCTAAGTCTTCTGCTCAGTATTTAGCTCTACACCCGGTCGGTTGCTAATGGCCTCCTCTGCTGCTGGTGCAGTATTAATAGGGGCATGCGGAGACGAATGTGGTAAGCAAGAATGGCTAATTTCCTGCAATAGTAACTTGATTGGAGAGAGATTAATTAGAGATTTGAAGGCGGTAATTAGGTTCGTGCTAAATGATTATTAGTGATCAGTGAGACAGGGCGCGCGCTGATTTAGTCTTTTCCTCCGCCAGAAAATGGCAGGGACATTAAATCTTTCAGAAACGGCAATGGTTAAACTGCATGATTTTCTCCTATTCTTTTTCTTTATCATGTTCTCCTCTGACCTTATTTCATAATTCTCTTACGTTTTCCTTGTGAAAAAAGTGATTCTATCACTATAGGAAAAACATATTTTGCCTTGTGTTTCTCGGTACGTCAAGGGTATTATATTGGCTACTCGGCTTATGGCCCTCTAAGAAGTGTGTCGACACCAAGACGATGTCTCGGCATACCACTACGTACGCGGCATGACTCGAAAACACTCAGCATAAAGTTAAGGTATTCAATATTGGATTTGATTCACAATTTTGATTGGGGCAATGATTTCTCAAATTAATCGGCAACAACCAGCCTAAAAAACCTATCAGTCCCATGCATCCTCTCAACACCTAAAGAAAGAAGCGCTAACATGTGACATTGTAGCGCCATGCGGCCACCAACACCGGGAACTTCCCGAAATAAGTATGAATTGATTAGCACATCATAGAATCATGCTGCCAAGAAAGCGCACTAAAACACTGTGTTATAAGAAAAAAAAATATTCCTCATGCGCCAACCCAAATAATAGACATTTTTAAAGAGAAAATTCCAACAACACCAGCGACAGAACAAAGTGCACACAATCCTTTTTTTAAGGGTGACACGACCCTTCTAATATATACTACATCTGTAGTAGCTAGCATTCCTGCAATTTTTATTCCATTATTTTTGTGCTTGGAGTTGAGTTGTTTGGTTTCAGATTTGCTAGATAGAACTGTTGAGAGCTGTGAGTACCAAATTTGTCAGCATGTTATTTTATGTTTTTCATTTTTATTTATCGTTTTGCCTCCATGCACTCTTCTCCGCTGAACTATTCATGAAACACTGATGTAGAGGCACGGGCATCTTGAACAATTCCACATATGATTCTAAGAAAAAATAAAGTAGCAAATGCTTAGTTGTTTTACATCAAGAATTATATCTACTATATCTAAATATGAGCTCCCCACCACCTGATTTTCCTGCCCTCACAATCAGCCACGTCACCTCGAATTCGTTCAACCGTTTGATTGATCATGTGTGGTTAGATTTGCATTCAACCACCAGCAGTCCATCCCCGCGTCCGCTCCACCATCCCGCGCCTTCCTCGGCTGCTCACCTCCCAAAAAAGGCTAACACAGCGGCCAGATCATGCACAGCCTTCCGTTCCCCTTCCACTCCTCCTGCTTTAATTCCCACCCAGTCCGACCTCCCTGCTATCTTCTTGATTCGCCTAATAAATATGCCACAGGTGCAAGATGTGCACCCCTCCCGCACTTGGCAGTCCATGCCAAATCCGCTGCCGCTCCGCTTATTCGAGAGAGAGACAAAAAGGATAGGGCATCTGCGAGGAGAGAGAGAAGGCAGGGGTACTTGCGGCGGCGGCTGTGTCAATTGTGTAGAGAATTATGCAACTCACGATATATTGATCGGGTGCAATATGCACGTATATATAAGTACAAAGGGTAGCCACGTCCTCAACTATACATGGAAGGAGGAGGGCTTGTTGTACAAGAAATACACATGTATTATCTACATCTCAACACCCCCCCGCAGTCGAAGCGGCACCATGATCGACGCAAAGACTGGATCAGAACTCCTCGAAAGACGTAGAAGACAAGCCCTTGGTCATGATGTCAGCAAACTGTTGGGACGTAGGGACATGTAGCACGCGTACATGACTAGGAGCTACCTGTTCCCGAACAAAGTGGATATCAATCTCAATGTGCTTGGTGCGTCGACGATGAACCGGGTTGGCGGAGAGGTAGACCGCAGAAACATTGTCACAGTAGACAACCGTGGCCTTGTCAACCGGAGACAAGAGCTCATGCAGCAGCTGACGAAGCCAGGTACACTCGGCGACGACGTTGGCAAGGGCGCGGTACTCCACTTCAGCACTGGAGCGGGAGACAACGGGCTGCCGCTTGGACGACCAGGAGATGAGTGATGGTCCAAGGTAGAAGCAATAACCAGAGGTCGAGCGGCGCGTGTCAGGGCAGTCGGCCCAATCGGCGTCAGAATAAGCCGTCAGATCCATAGATGATGAAGCCTGAAGTGACAACCCAAGATCCAAGGTGCCACGTATATAGCGCAGAATGCGCTTGACCACGGTCCAGTGAGCATCACGAGGAGCATGCATATGGAGGCACACCTGCTGCACAGCGTACTGGAGCTCCGGACGAGTAAGAGTGAGGTACTGAAGAGCACCAACAATCGACCTGTAGAACGGAGCATCTGAAGCAGGGGAACCATCTATGGCAGAGAGCTTGGCCTTCATATCGACAGGTGTGGCAGCCGGTTTGCAATTAAGCATCCCGGCACGGTCCAGAAGCTCATGAGCATACTTCCGCTGATGAAGAAAGAAGCCATCTGCTCGACGAATAACCTCAATCCCGAGGAAATAGTGCAGAGGACCTAAGTCCTTAATGGCAAACTCGGCACGAAGACGATCAGTGAGCTATCGAAGAAGGGCAGTCGAGCATGCTGTCAAGATGATGTCGTCGACATAGAGCAGCAGGAAAGCAGTAGCATCACCCTGGTGGTAGACAAACAGTGAAGCATCAGAGCGAGTGGAGCGGAAGCCAAGCTGAGTAACAAATGTTGCGATGCGCTGGTACTACGCGCGAGGAGCTTGCTTGAGCCCGTACAAAGACAGAGAGAGCAAACACACATGATCCGGAGAAGACTCATCAACGAACCCAGTCGGCTGCTGACATAACACCTGTTCCTCAAGATGACCATGAAGAAAGCATTCAAAACATCCATCTGGTGCACATGCCAGGGGCAAGAGACCGCTAGCTGAAGAACAGTCCGAATCGTCCCGGGTTTGACAACCGATGCGAAAGTGTCAGTGAAGTCAACACCTGCTCGTTGACAAAAACCCTGAACTACCCAACGGGCCTTGTGTCGGTCAAGAGTACCATCCGGATGAAACTTGTGCATGAACACCCACTTCCCGGTAATGATGTTGGCCCGAGGAGGACGGGGGACGAGCTGCCAAGTGTGATTTCGTTGCAATGTGTCAAATTCCTCCTTCATCGTGGCGAACCACATGGGGTCACGAAGCGCGGAATGGGGGAGGTCGGCAGGGGTGACGGTGACGAGGAAGACGTCAAAGCCATGCAGGTGTACTCATCCGGAGGGTAGCGAGTGCTCGGCCGATGGACACCCAGGCGCGACCGAGTGACAGGGCCAGCGGGTGGTGGCACAACAGCAGCCACCGGTGCCGGCGCCAAGCCCGACGGTGAAGAGGCCGGCGACACGCCCGGCTGCGAAGAAGCCGGCAACGGCGCCAGAAATGAGCTTGATGTCTACTACACAACCTTCTTCTTGTAGACGTTGTTGGGCCTGCAAGTGCACATGTTTGTAGGACAGTAGCAAATTTCCCTCAAGTGGATGACCTAAGGTTTATCAATCCGTGGGAGGCGTAGGATGAAGATGGTCTCTCTCAAACAACCCTGCAACCAAATAACAAAGAGTCTCTTGTGTCCCCAACACACCCAATACAATGGTAAATTGTATAGGTGCACTAGTTCAGCGAAGAGATAGTGATACAAGTGCAAAATAGATAGTAGAAATAGGTTTTTGTAATCTGAAATAATAAAAACAGCAAGGTAACTAATGATAAAAGTGAGCGTAAACGGTATTGCAATGATAGGAAACAAGGCCTAGGGTTCAGACTTTCACTAGTGCATGTTCTCTCAACAATAATAACATAGATAGATCATATAACAATCCCTCAACATGCAACAAAGAGTCACTCCAAAGCCACTAATAGCAGAGAACAAACGTAGAGATTATGGTAGGGTACGAAACCACCTCAAAGTTATTCTTTCGGATCGATCTATTAAAGAGTTCGTACTAGAATAACACCTTAAGACACAAATCCACCAAAACCCTAATGTCACCTAGATACTCCATTGTCACCTCAAGCATCCGTGGGCATGATTATACGATATGCATCACACAATCTCAGATTCATCCAACCAACACAAAGTACTTCAAAGAGTGCCCCAAAGTTTCTATCGTAGAGTCAAGAAAACGTGTGCCAACCCCTATGCATAGGTTCATGGGCAGAACCCGCAAGTTGGTCACCAAAACATACATCAAGTGGCACGTGAAATCCCATTGTCACCACAGATAAACACGGCAAGACATACATCAAGTGTTCTCAAATAAAGACTCAATCCGACAAGATAACTTCGAAGGGAAAACTCAATCCATTACAAGAGAGTAGAGGGGGAGAAACATCATAAGATCCAACTATAATAGCAAAGCTCGCGATACATCAAGATCGTGCCATAGAGAGAACACGAGAGAGAGAGAGAGAGATCAAACACATAGGTACTAGTACATACCCTCAGCCCCGAGGGTGAACTACTCCCTCCTCGTCATGGAGAGCGCCGGGATGATGAAGATGGCCACCGGTGATGGGTTCCCCCTCCGGCAGGGTGCCGGAATGGGCTCCTGAGAGGTTTTTGGTGGCTACAGAGGCTTGCGGTGGCGAAACTCCCGATCTATCTTCTCCCTGGATGTTAGGGTACGTGGGACTATATAGGCGAAATAAGTCGGTCAGGGGGTGCTCGAGGGGCCCACGAGACAGGGGGGACGCTCACTAGGGAGGGGGGCGCCCTCCTATCTCCTGGTATCCTCGAGGATCTTCTGACGTGAACTCCAAGTCTCCAGGATCATAATCTTCCAAAAAATCACGCTGCCGAAGGTTTCATTCCGTTTGGACTCCGTTTGATATTCCTTTTCTTCGAAATACTGAAACAGGCAATAAAACAGCAATATGGGCTGGGCCTCCGATTAATAGGTTAGTCCCAAAAGTAATACAAAAGTGTATAATGAAGCCGATAATCATTCAAAACAGATAGGATAATAGCATGAATGCTTCATAAATTATAGATACGTTGGAGAGGTATCAGCATCCCCAAGCTTAATTCCTACTCGTCCTCGAGTAGGTAAATGATAAAAGCAAGAATTTATGAAGTGTGAATGCCAGAAGGTGCACAAGTTTGATCAATAATAATTTCTATCACCTTTTCTAGCATGATAATATGTCATAACAGTAGTTCATCTCATAAAACTTCTCACGATAAAGTAACAAGCAATTCACATGTCAAAGCATAGACCATAAACTTTCTTGAAAACTAGCAAACTTCATTCTCAATCATTCAAACAATTGCAATTCATCTTATTTTCAGGAATATCAAACTCCACATACTCAACTATCATATAGTCTTCTACAATTGCTAACACTCACGCAATACTAATGGTTATGGAGTCTCAATTGGACACTGAGAAAGATAGGGGCTTATAGTGTTGCCTCCCAATGTATTCACCTTTGGGTGATGTCAACAATAATAGTTCATGCTAACTTACATCCAATTGGATATATATATATCATGATCTTCCCAATGCGAGGAGCTTGCCAAAGGATAAAATAAAAAAGGGAAAGGTGAAGATCACCTTGACTCTTGCATAAAAGTAAAAGATAGTCCCTTCGCAGAGGGAAGCAGAGGTTGTCATGCGCTTTTAGGGTTGGATGCACAAAATCTTAATGCGAATAAACATCACTTTATATTGCACTTGCATATGGACCTTTATTATGCAGTCCGTCGCTTTTATTGCTTCCATAACAAGATCCTATAAAGCTATTTTCTTCACACCAAAAGATCATACATATTTAGAGAGCAATTTTTATTGCTTGCACCGATGACAACTTACTTGAAGGATCTTACTCAATCCATAGGTAGGTATGGTGGACTCTCATGGCAAAACTGGGTTTAAGGATATTTGGAAGCACAAGTAGTATCTCTACTTAGTGCAAGGAATTTTGGCTAGCATGAGGGGGAAAGGCAAACTCAACATGTTTGAATGATCCATGACAATATACTTTAACTGAGATGCCGGAAAACATAACCCATTACGTTGTCTTGTTTGTCCAACATCAACTCTTTAGCATGTCATACTTAATGAATGCTCCCAATTATAAAAGATGTCTAGGATAGTATATTTATATGTGGAATATCTCTTCCTTCAATATTCTTTCATGAATTGTTCAAATGACCAATACGATGCTTGCTAACCTTCAATAAATTTACAACCTCTACTTCTTAGATGTGAAGTCATTACTCCCCATGGTATAAGAAAATGAAACATAAATAATTTCAGATTTATGACAATCAACTCATTCAACCATTTACTCATAGGATATAAGTGAAGCACACGAGTAAATGACAAACTACTCAAAAAAAAGTGAAGATCAATGAGTAGCTAAATAATTATGTAACTATGCAAAGACTCTCTCTCATTTAAGAATTTCAAATCTTGGTATTGTATTCAAACAGCAAGCAAAACAAAATAAAATGACATTGCAAGGATAGCACAACTCATGTGAAGAAGCAAAAACTTAGACTCAACCGATACTAGCCGATAGTTGTTGAAGAAGAAAGGTGGGATGCCTACCGAGGCATTCCCAAGCTTAGATGCTTGAGACTTCTTGAAATATTATCTTGGGGTGCCTTGGGCATCCCCAAGCTTGAACTTTTGTGTCTCCTTAATTCCTCTCATCTCATGGTTTCTCTATTTCTCAAAAGCTTCATCCACAACAAACTCAACAAGAACTCGTGAGATAGGTTAGTATAAACCAATGCAAAACCTTATCATTTTCTACTGTAATAAATCACTAAAATTATTATTCAAAATTGCATACTAAATGCCTCTGCATATTTAATACTCCTATCCTTAAATAGAATCATTAAACAAGCAAACATATGCAAACAATGCAAACATAACAGCAATCTGTCAAAACAGTACAGTATGTAAAGAATGCAAGATTCATCATACTTCCCTAACTCCAAAAATTATGAAATAAAATTCCCACTGTAGTAAATTTATCAGATCTTAATATGCAAAAAGTTTCAACATTATACCATTCTCTGAATTTTCTAGGAATATTTGCAACAGCGGTAAACTTTCTGTTTTCAAACAGCAACATGTATACTAGCAAAATAAGCAAGGTAAAGGCTATACTTGACATTTTTATTGAAACTAAAGATGCAATACATTATTATAAATAACAGCAAGCAAATACTAACAAAATAAAATGACGCTCCAAGCAAAACACATATCATGTGGTGAATAAAAATATAGCTCCAAGTAAAGTTACCGATGAACAAAGACGAAAGAGGGGATGCCATCCGGGGCATCCCCAAGCTTAGGCTCTTGGTTGTTCCTGAATATTACCTTGGGGTGCATTGGGCATCCCCAAGCTTAGTATATTGCCCCTCCTTATTCCATAGTCCATCAAATCCCTACTCAAAACTTGAAAACTCCACAACACAAAACTCAACAGAAAACTCGTAAGCTCCGTTAGTATAAGAAAATAAAACCACCACTTAGGTACTGTAATGAACTCATTCTTAATTCATATTGGTGTAATATCTACTGTATTCCAACTTATCTATGGTTTATAAACTATTTTACTAGCCATAGATGCATCAAAATAAGCAAACAACACATAGAAAACAGAATATGTCAAAAACAGAATAGTATGTAGAAATCTGTATCAAACGTATACTTATGGAACTCCAAAAATTCTACCAAATTAGGAAGTCCTAAGGAATTTGTATACCAATCCATAGCAAAAGAATCAGATCATAATCACGTTTCTGTGAATTAACAAAACTAATTTACTGGGTGCAAAATTTTCTGATTCTCAGCAGGATCAACACAACTATCCCCGTAAGCTATCCTAAAGGTCTTACTTGGCACTTTATTGAAACAAAAGCTATAAAACATGATTACTACAGTAGCATAATCATGTGTACATACAAAAACAGTAAGGATAAATATTTGGTTGTCTCCCAACAAGCACTTTTCTTTAATGCCTTTCTAGCTAGGCATGATGATGACAATGATGCTCACATAAAAGATAAGAATTGAAACATAACGGGAGCATCATGAAGCATATGACTAGCACATTTAAGCCTCACCCACTTCCTATGCATAGGGATTTTGTGATCAAACAACTTATGTGAACAATAATCAACAATCATAGGAAGGCAAAGCAAGCATAACTTCAAAACTTTAAGCACATAGAGGGGAAACTTGATATTATTGCAATTCCTACAAGCATATATTCCTCCCTCATAATAATTTTTAGTAGCATCATGAATGAATTCAACAATATAACTAGAACCTAAGGCATTCTTTTCATGATCTACAAGCATAGAAAATTCACTACTCTCCACATAAGCAAAATTCTTCTCATTCAGAATAGTGGGAGTATCATAAGAGACTTGAACACTAAAATTTGTTTCCACATTAAAAGAGCAATGTTCAGAAAAAGGGTAATCATAATCATGACAAGATTTGTAAATAATCATCACTACTTTTTATAAGATAAGTTTCATCACAATAATCATCATAAGTAGCAACTTCATTCTCATAATAATTGATTGAAACCTCTCCCAAGATAGTGGAATCACTAAATAAAGTTGTCACTCTTCCAAATCCACTTTCGTATTCATCACAATAAAATTCAACATCCTCCAAAATAGTGCGATCACTACTTCCTAAAGTTGACACTCTTCCAAACCCACTTTCATCAATATAATCATCATGCGTAAGAGGCATGCTATCATCATAACAACTTTGCATATCAAAACTTGGGATGCTAAAAATATCATCTTCATTAAACATAGCATCCCCAAGCTTGGGACAAACATTAATTTCAGCAAATAAATTCTCAAATATTTCATCCTCATCAAACATAGGTTCCCCAAGCTTGGGCTCTTTCATATCATAAGCATAATCACTCATCATTAATAGTATGGATAGCACCAATAGTATAGCAATTATCATCATCACAATGAGTAGTAGGAGCAACATCATTTGGGAGGGATACCTTTCTACCTTTGTTGCCCCTTCTTTTCTTTTTCTTCTTAACATTATGTGTGGGTTCAACCTTCCTTTTTGAGCTCCTTATTGACGAGATTGGTTGAATAGAAAGCTCCTCCTCGTTACTTGATTCATTATAAGAAATAATAGGAGGATATTGGGAAGTCTCTTCCCTTTCATTAGTATTCTCATCATCTTCTATTTGCTTTCTTTTCTTTAGGTAATTGGCAATATAAGGATCTTCAATGCAATTCTCCGCACAAAACATATAAATCGCTTCTAGATCAATATCAAGGAAATGCTCAAGATTAAATTCTGGAATAGGCTTAGTTAAACGTTTCAACTCTCCATAACCCAAAAGCAAACTAAGTTCATTATAATGTGCAAGGGAAATCAAATCATCACAATTTTTGGACACGTTTCGGTCATGAAACAATTTGCATTGGAGATGTAAATGACCACGTTCATTGCAAAGTTCACAAGTAAGGCAAAGGAATTTTAAATTTTCAGCACTCACATCTAGCATTTCTTGCAACCATTTAGTTTCTAAATGCGTATGCCTCTTGCAATAAATATCTTCTCTATTTGGTGTGTTCATGCAAACATGCACTCCACAAAAATCAACATGCTTATAGGAGACATTTTCATCATAACTAGTGCAATCATCATTAGTACTATGGATATTCAAAGAGTTCATACTAACAACATTGCAATCATGCTCATCATTCAAAGATTTAGTACCAAGCATTTTAATGCATTCTTCCTCTAGCACTTGAGCACAATTTTCCTTTCCATCATACTCACGAAAGATATTAAAAAGATGAAGCGTATGAGACAAGCTTAACTCCATTTATTTTTGTAGTTTTCTTTTATAAACTAAACTAGTGATAAAATAAGAAACAAAAAGATTCGATTGCAAGATCTAAAGATATTCCTTCAAGCACTCACCTCCCCGGCAACGGCGCCAGAAAAGAGCTTGATGTCCACTACACAACCTTCTTCTTGTAGACGTTGTTGGGCCTGGAAGTGCACAGGTTTGTAGGACAGTAGCAAATTTCCCTCAAGTGGATGACCTAAGGTTTATCAATCCGTGGGAGGCGTAGGATGAAGATGGTGTCTCTCAAACAACCCTGCAACCAAATAACAAAGAGTCTCTTGTGTCCCCAACACACCCAATACAATGGTAAATTGTATAGGTGCACTAGTTTGGAGAAGAGGTAGTGATACAAGTGAAAAATAGATAGTAGATATAGGTTTTTGTAATATGAAATAATAAAAACAGCAAGGTAACTAATGATAAAAGTGAGCGTAAACGGTATTGCAATGATAGGAAACAAGGCCTAGGGTTCATACTTTCACTTGTGCAAGTTACCTCAACAATAATAACATAGATAGATCATATAACAATCCCTCAACATGCAACAAAGAGTCACTCCAAAGCCACTAATAGCGGAGAACAAACGTAGAGATTATGGTAGGGTACGAAACCACCTCAAAGTTATTCTTTCGGATTGATCTATTAAAGAGTTCGTACTAGAATAACACCTTAAGACACAAATCAACCAAAACCCTAATCTCACCTAGATACTCCATTGTCACCTCAAGTATCCGCGGACATGATTATACGATATGCATCACACAATCTCAGGTTCATCCAACCAACACAAAGTACTTCAAAGAGTGCCTCAAAGTTTCTACCGGAGAGTCAAGAAAATGTGTGCCAACCCCTATGCATAGGTTCATGGGCGGAACCCGCAAGTTGGTCACCAAAACATACATCAAGTGGCACATGAAATCCCATTGTCACCATAGATAAACACGACAAGACATACATCAAGTGTTCTCAAATAAAGACTCAATCCAACAAGATAACTTCAAAGGGAAAACTCAATCCATTACAAGAGAGTAGAGGGGCAGAAACATCATAAGATCCAACTATAATAGCAAAGCTCGCGATACATCAAGATCGTGCCATAGAGAGAACACGATAGAGAGAGATCAAACACATAGCTACTGGTACATACCCTCAGCCCCGAGGGTGAACTACTCCTTCCTCGTCATGGAGAGCGTCAGGATGATGAAGATGGTCACCGGTGATGGGTTCCCCCTCCGACAGGGTGCCGGAACTGGCTCCCGAGAGGTTTTTGGTGGCTACAGAGGCTTATGAAGGCGGAACTCCCGATCTCTCTTCTCCCTGGATGTTTTTAGGGTACGTGGGACTATATAGGCGAAAGAAGTCGGTCGGGGGGTGCTTGAGGGGCCCACGAGATAGGGGGGCACACCCAGTAGGGGGGGCACCCTCCTATCTCCTGGTCTCCTCGAGGATCTTCTGACGTGAACTCCAAGTCTCCACGATCATAATCTTCCAAAAAATCACGCTACCGAAGGTTTCATTCTGTTTGGACTCTGTTTGATATTCCTTTTCTTCGAAATACTGAAACAGGCAATAAAACAGAAATATGGGTTGGGCCTCCGGTTAATAGGTTAGTCCCGAAAGTAATATAAAAGTGTATAATAAAGCCCGTAATCATTCAAAACAGATAGGATAATAGCATGAATTCTTCATAAATTATAGATACGTTGGAGACGTATCACATCTCCATTATGCCGAGTGACTCACGTGACTCATACGTCTGATACGCCTGATATCACCAGTTCATGTCCTAGGAACCACTAGTTCATCTTCTCGAAACAATTGCCAGTTTGAAACACCAGTTCTTTCCACTATTTGAACCACCAGTTCGTCTCCTAGGAAGAATTGCCGCCTCATACACCTGATATCCCTTATCTGCTCCTCCAGGTCACTTCCGTGCGGCTCGCCGCATCCCTTGGTGGCTCTTCCAACCACGCATGGTGCCTATGGTCATGGTCAAGGTAATCACTCTCCTCCATGCTCTCAATCTAGACATGTCGTGCAGATCAGATCATAGCGAGGAGACTCAAGTCCCTAGGAATTTTTGTTGTATACGTTTTTTCGAAAAGGGGGGACTCCCCGGCCTGTGCATCAGAACGACGCATACGACCAATTTATAGATAAATAAAGAGGTTCAACAAGGTCTTATAGTCTGAAAACAAAAAAAACGGTAAGCTCACAAAGAGCCACAACGCCAAAAACTCAAGGCCCAAAAGCCACAACCGGCTGGCATAACAAAGATAGGTAAACTAATCGCCTATCCTATTACATGACCGCCATCCAAACCGGTTGAAGATATCCCACGCTACCATCTCCCACCGGACAGATCCAGTAACCAAACGCTCCCTGACCTTCGTCGGAGTGAGTAAGGACCACATACAGATCAGCGCAGTAGCTCGGAATAAAACCTGCAAAAAATGAATAGTTGTTGTTCTGTTAAAAGCCAAATCATTTCTGCAGTTCCAAATTTCCCATAACAACGCACATACTCCAACGCGAATGTGTCTAGCTGTTTCAAACTCTATCCCAACAAGCCACGTTCCAAATAACGTACTGACTGAATTCGGAGGAGTAATGTTAAAGGCAATTTGCACCGTGTGCCACAAAAATCTCGCCAATGGGCAATCAAAGAAGAGGTGCTTGATAGTTTCGTCCCGATCACAAAAACTACACCTAGTAGATCCTGTCCAGTTGCGCTTAACCAAATTATCCTTTGTTAAAATGACTTGTTTATGTACAAACCACATAAACACTTTAATTTTCAAAGGAATTTTGACTTTCCAAGCATGTTTGGAACTAGGAATAACACTAGAGTTAATAACATCGATATACATCCACTTGACTGTGAACTCTCCAGACCTAGTAAGCTTCCAACACAACTGATCGGGCTGATGAGCTAGCTGAAGCTCCATCAATCTACTCACCAAATGAAGCCATGCTTCCCACCGATCGCCAACAAGAACCCTCCTAAACTGAATATTAAGGGGAATGGACTGCATAATCGTTGCAACAAGATCACGTCGTTGAACAATACGATATAGAGACAGATACTGAAGCGCCAACGGCGTTTCACCAAGCCAAGTATCCTCCTAGAAGCAAGTGGTGTTGCCATTACCGACAATAAACTTTGTCCTATTAAAGAAGGCAGCTTTGACTCTCATAAGCCCCTTCCAAAACGGTGAGTCAGTCGGTCTCACTGTCGCTTGGGACAAAGTCTTGGACTGCAGATACTTACTACGGAGAATCTACGCCCACGTTGCCTTGGTCTCAACTGATAAATTATACATCCACTTACTGAGAAGACATCTGTTCTTGACTTCAAGATTCTCAATACCAAAGCCCCCATGGTCCTTTGGTCATCAGATGATATCCCATTTGGCGAGTCGGTATTTTCTCTTTAGCTCATCACTCTACCAGAAGAATCGGGATCGATAGAAGTCCAGCCTTTTCCTAACCCCAACTGGGACTTCGAAGAAAGATAAGAGAAACATAGGCATACTCGTGAGCACCGAATTAATAAGAATCAATCGACCTCCATATGACATGAGTTTGCCCTTCCAGCAACTCAGTTTCTTCTCAAACCGATCCTCGATGCACTTCCATTCTCTGTTTGTCAGCTTATGATAGTGAATGGGTATACCTAGGTACGTGAAAGGTAATGCCCCCAATTCGCATCCAAACAATTGCCTATAAGCCTCTTGGTCCTCATTGGCTCTACCAAAACAGAACAACTCGCTTTTATGAAAGTTAATCTTCAATCCGGTCAATTGTTCAAATAAGCATAACACCAGCTTCATATTTCTCGCTTTTGCCAAGTCGTGCTCCATAAATATGATTGTATCATCAGCGTACTGCAGGATGGACACACCACCATCAACTAGATGAGGCACCAAGCCACCCACCTGACCGGCCTCCTTTGCCCTACCTATCAGGATTGCCAACATGTCAACCACAATGTTGAACAGAATAGGACACATTGGATCACCATGTCTCAGGCCCTTGTGTGTCTGGAAATAATGACCTATGTCGTCATTCACTTTAATTCCAACACTCCCTTTTTGCGTGAAAGATTCTACCTGGCGTCGCCAAGCTTCATCAAAACCCTTCATGCATAAGGCCTGTTGAAGAAAAGGCCATTGGACTTTATAGCACGCTTTCTCGAAATCCACCTTGAAAACAACTCCATCTAGTTTTCTCGTGTGAATCTCATGGAGCGTTTCATGAAGGACCACAACCCCTTCGAGGATGTTCCTGTCCGGCATGAAAGCAGTTTGAGTAGGCTGCACCACAGCATGCGCAATCTGTGTGAGCCTAATCGTCCCGACCTTGGTAATTTTTTTGAAACTAACATTAAGAAGACAGATGGGCCTGAATTGCTCGATTCTCACAGCCTCTGTTTTCTTAGGAAGTAGGGTTATCGTTCCAAAATTCAATTGAAAAAGCTGAAGGTGTCCAGAGAATAAATCATGGAACAACGGCAACAGATCCCCTTTAATAATATGCCAGCACTTCTTATAAAACTCAGCCGGGAATCCATCCGGGCCGGGAGCCTTATTATTTTTCATCTGCAATATGGCCTCAAACACCTCTTTCTCAGAAAAAGGAGCAGCTAAAATATCATTCTCAACAGCAGTAAGTTGAGGCACATCCTCAATCCTAGACTCATCCAGAGACACACAGTTATCCTATGGAGGCCCAAACAACTGCTTGTAATACTCAGTAATGTATAATTTTAGGTTCTCCTGACCAAGAATCGTTCCTTCATCTTGTTCAAGCTGAAAGATCCTCTTCTTCCTGTGTTTGCCATTAGCTATCATGTGGAAGAATTGAGTGTTCGCGTCCCCCTGGACTACTCTTCGGACCTTGGCCCGCAGTGCCCACTTTAATTCTTCTTCACGAAGAAGCTCTTTCAACCGCATCTCTGCGTCAAGCTTGGCATGAAGCGCTGAGGCTGGCAGAACCGTAGTTTCTGCTTTTACATCTAGGGACTGAATAAGGGTAAGGAGCCATTCCTTTTCGACCTTATAAATCCCACTAAGATGCTTATCCCACCCACGTAGGAAACTTCTCAGGTGCCTAATCTTATTCTGCCAACGCTCAAGCGCAGTCCTACCTCCTACATCCTTAGCCCACTCTCTGGCTATGAGATCAAAGAAGCCTTCTCTTTCAAACCAAGCGAGCTTGAACAAAAATAATTTTTTGTTTCCCAGGTGGGTGGCCTCACCAGAGTCTAGAAATAAAGGCGTGTGGTCAGAAATACCACGAGAAAGTGCCTGAACTATTACAAAGGGAAATTTCTGTTCCCATTCGACACTAGCCAGTACACGATCCAACTTTTCAAACATTGGGTTTGGCATCGCGTTAGCCCAGGTGAACTTTCTTCCCGAAAGCTCTATCTCTCTCAGATCCAAGCTTTCAATGATAGTGTTAAACATGAACGACCATCTGCCATCAAAGTTATCATTATTCTTCTCATCACGCCTTCTAATGATGTTAATCACCCCCCATCAGGAGTGGAAGCTGCTCAGAGCCGCAAATCATAACTAGAGCAGCCAAGAAATTAGGTTTGAGTTTGGGCTGTGCGGCACCATATACCACCACCAGAGCCCAGTTAAACCCATCAGCCTTCGACCGAACCCTAAACTTAACGGCAAAATCTCCCATGACCACACTTCGGACTTCGAGTGAATCGCATCTAACTCCGAGTAAGATCCCACCCGATCTTCCTCGCGGTGGCAGACAATCACTACTAGGGAAAAGCCTAGCAGCAGTGTGGGTTTTAGGCCTATCAGTAGCGCAGGACGATGCGCTACTGATAAGGCGCTACAACTAACGTATAGCAGTAGCGCCCGTCGTCCCATACTACTGCTATACATGGATAGCTGTAGCGCGCTTCAGAGAAGAGCGCTGCTGATATTATCTGCAGCACTTTTTACAGGGAAGCGCTACTGGTAAGGCGGCGCTACTGCTAACTTTTTCCCCTCGCTACTACTAGTTTTATTAGTTTTTTTCTGCATATTTGTTTTGTATTTGAATAGGCTTTATACAATAATCTTTAGCATATCATACACATACAAATGTAATCATAGCATATACATACAACTAGTCTCATCAAATGATGTCATCATCATAATCATCATCCAACACAAAGTGGTCTCTCGTCATCATCTCGAAAATAGCGATACAAGTCTCGATTACTTGCAAATACATCGTCATCCATCTAAACGATGATATACGCGAGAAGAGCTATCACTTTGAGTGAGAGCGGAACTATGCAGTACATGAGTTTGTATCCCTCTCTCGCATTAGCGTGAACCTAAACTAACTACTGCTTGTCGCTCGGAAACCGGAAATCGGTACACCTGGGCCTGACACTCTGGCCACTCGTCGTATATATACTCCTGGCGTAGCACTTCTTCGCCATCGATGATCTATGCACCTGCATCGTCACATGAGTCGATGATATGCAACATATATAGTTGAGCAGCAAAAAGAGACAGACTTGGCAAAAATAGAAACAACATATCGTAAGCATGAATAACAAAGTTCATCGTACCCAAAATGCCCTAACTAGAGTGATCTTCGCTAGTCGAGGAGGAGGACGGTTTAATTAGATCACAAATAAAGTGTCGCCATGCATAACTCAAAGTTTTGTCATACAGAAAGTATGGACTAAATGGACACATTGTCATATATCGACAATCACTCCACCATGTCGTGCCATCCATCCATGTTAGGGAGATAGTCCCCGAGCTTAGTGAAAGGCTTCATGTCGAGACGCTGAGAGGCTACCCATGTTCGGACATCTTCCCGCGACATTTGTCCTTCTCCGTAGAACATCCCTGTTTTTCCGACGACCTCCTTCATGATGATTTGGGCAAGTTCGCGCTGGATGTTATAGAACTCAGCTCGAAGTCAATGATCCTCGATATCTCCTATGTCCTTTGCCCATTGCAGAATATGGGCATCGCCGGATCTAGGTGACATGTGAAGGTTCTGGTGATCCCGTCTGTACTCCAGCATGTGGTGTAGGACATAGAATCCATCATTAAGAGAATGGCTCGGTTGCTGGATGCAGCAGAAGTCGGTCTTATGGCTGAAGGCGAGCCTGCCGCCCCTTCTCTTCTTGTCCTTGACCTCTCGACCCCGTGCTTGGTAGTAAAACATAGCACTGTCGAGAACATCCTTGATGTGGGTGTAATCCTTTTTGTGAATGTTCTTCGACGAGTCCAAGTAAAGAGCGTGGGAGAATCGAGGGTAGAGGATGATGAGGACGGCGCGCCCGCCGCTGCGCAAAATAAGTACACCTCAAATTAATTAGCCTCCACTGTGCAAATGAATGATTGAAATCGAAGGAAGGATAGCAGCGCGGATGACTTACATGGGATGATAAGGCACGAGAATCGCCTCCTTGTCCTTATTGGCAAGCATGAAATTGACGATGTATTCCCTCGCGTATTCACGGTGCTTTGCGCAGACTCCCAAGAAGCCCTCATGCATGTAGTACAGGTCAGCGACACAGATATGACGTATCTGCTCAACCCCAATGATGTAGTTCATGTGCAAGGCATAAAGGCGGACAAATGTAAAATCCAGCTTCTTCATGTGAAACATGTCGAATATGTAATCGAATCGAAGGAAGAACTTATCCGCGGGGAAGCAGTCGACGTACGACATTTGCCGCAGAATGTTAACCACGTAGAGTGGGTATCCTCGATCTTTCGAGGCGATGATGCCTTTCTCTATCTGCAGCACATCGTTATGAAGTCTCCTTAGATTGCCGAATCTGACCCATAGCGCTATTGCATGTAGGATTGGTTGACCGGGGATATGCCATTTATCTGCATCGAGGATATCTATACGGTCCTGAAGCCGAGGCTGCTGAGGCGGCTGGATCATGGAATCAGCTTTTTTGCCTTTCCTCCCCCTCTTCCTAGACTTCTTTACTACCGGAAGGTCGTCCATAATACGTTCAGCCTCCGGATACGGCAATTCAGGCACCGACTCATGACGCTCAAACCCTGAGTAGGCGCCAGTATAGACATACTGTTGAGTGCCATCGTCATCCTCATCCTCATCCATGGCGATATCATCAGCGACTAATGGAGCCTCCTCCTTATCTTGTCCGCTATCACCCAACCCGACACCCGACGCTAATTGGGTAGGTGGGGTGTTGATGTTCATACCTTGCTGAGGCTGCGTGCTCGTGGGTGTGCTCCCGTCCGCCTCCAGACCAAGCAAACTCTTTGGCCACAATAGGACCCACCCATTGCTACAATCACCAAGCCGCCGCGGGGTCTCGTCATCATCCCCCACTAGTATCAGAGGAGGCAAATTCTCATGGCCCGGTTTGACACTGGCCACGGAAACCTTGAAGACGTTCGGGGGGATCGGCCGGCTGTGGAACAATGGTTCCTTCGGCTCCATTATCGCCGCCTTCCCCACGTCCACCTTCTGGTCGCCGATGGTGTACAATATGGTGCACGGGATTTCGTCGGCCTGCAAAGAAAAGTTTGCGACGTGAGACCTCCGAAAGGCAACGAAAACGTGAGACATCCGAAGGGGGCCGATGTGACAGATACCGTGAGGGCGTCGAGCTCAGCCAAAGACGAAGCACCGCCGAGCACGTCCGGTGCCGGAGCCGGTGCGGGAGCAGGTGCTGGTGCAACGCTAGTTGAGCTGCTCCCCAAGAAGTCAGTAAGGGGAAAGTCCGCTGCATTTATTTTCTGGATTTTCCTTGGTCCAAGTGAAAACGGCTGGAACCAAGGAAGTAGATATATCTGCAACCACCTATTTTGCGGCAGCTACCGCTGTTGCGACTGTCTGAGATGATTTCTTCTCAACCGCAATCTCAACCTTCTTGTCGATGTTTTCTTCAGTTAACCTCCGTCTTTCCTTTCTCTCCTCCGTGGTCTCACGGTAGTACTTCTTCCACGTGGCGCCGTCTCGGACACCGTGCACGCGTCCATACGATAGTCGAGTATCCACCGAGAGTCGTTTCAATATGTTCAACGCCGGGTTGAATGGAGTGTCCCACTTGGGCCTCGCCAATGCCTCAGACAGCGAGTCGCTTTTGGCCGCAATCCTGTGCTGCTCTCTCTGCAAAAGGCACAAGGATCATTTTCAAATATGACTAACGTGTGCAGTCGAGTTGATCAGAAACTAAAATTACCAGCAGTCTCATGAACTCCGTCGCGACCGGGTTTGTCTCGTAAACCTTCTTCACTGGGTCCCAACGGTGCCGGGACCTGAGGACGTCACGCTCCTACCGGACGGTGAACTCCGCCAAGGGGTCTGGGATGCCCAGACTCGCGGCTTCCGCATCCTCCTTGGCCCATTTGGACCTCTTTCCGCTGTAACCACGGCTTCCGAGGTGGTGGCTGTCGTGGTTCTAAGTCTGACAGTAGAATGGGGGGTAGGTATGGAGAGGCAAGATCCTAGCTATGGAGTAGTTGTACACACGAGTGTTTTACGAGTTCAGGCCCTTCTTGGAGGAAGTAATAGCCCTACGTCTCGGAGCCCGGAGGCGGTCGACTGGTTTATGTGTATATAAGTTACAGGGGTGCGAACCCTTCTACCAGTGGAGGGGTGGCTTATATAGAGGATGCCAGGACCCCAGCCAACCCACGTAGCAGAGGGTTAAAGTACATTAAGGCCGGGCGTTACTGGTAGCGCCCTACATAAAGTGTCATCATGACCATTAAGACTACTTAATTACAGACCGTTTGGATACAGAGTAGATCCTGAACTCCTGGTGGTCGAGTGAGTCTTCATGGTCGAGTGTCTTCTAGCCGGTCGAGTGGAGTCCCTCTTGGTCGACTGAAAGACGGCTTCTTCTAAGGGATGTCCTTGGGGAGGGTACTTTGGACAGGTTAGTAACCCTACCCTAGGTACATGACTTCATCAGTAGCCCCCAAATGGATCGAGGTTTGAGTGAGGACGGAGTTGGCGATCTTTCCAACCTACTTTCTGGTACTGCAAAGGCATTTTCGTTCAGGATCAGTGACTTTTAAGCGAGGGAGTCAACTCTCTTCAGTCACCTTGATCCATTCTTTATATCTGTCGAGTGAACTTTATGAACTTGGAGATTTGCGAGCGACGGATCGCAGGAGATCTTCCGTCTGACAAGTTGCCCTGTTGGTTAGCGGATTTAGCGGGATCCGAATTTTGGGAAGCGCGCGAAGCGGAGAGCGCCGTGGTACTCGGACGGGATAAGGCAGGGACGCCTCGATCTCCGTGCCACCTTTTTCGCCACGTATCGCGTGCGCGACTGTTTTGGGATTTGACAGGATTGCCTGGGCCTACCCGTCAGCCACTCGGAAGTGACCCCATATAAGGAACCAGGCGGAGGTTTTCCGAACAGTGCCTCCTCATTTTCTCCTCCCTCGTCTCCAGATTCATCTGCTGCGCTCGCCAACTGCCCAGTGCCGCTGCTCCGTTCGGGCTTCGTCGGCGGCAATGGTGAAGGAGAAGACGGCGGCTTTGGAGCGGGAGAAGAAGGCGACGGCGCAAGCGAAGGGGAGAGCGCCTAGTCGGGGTGGATCCTCGTCGCGGTCTCGTCTGCCGCAGGGTTGGATCCAAGGAGATTGGATCCGCTCGACCATCACCCAGAAGGACCTCGATGACTTAGCCAATGAGGGGCTGATCGAGCACGGAGCAGCGAGGCTTCCGGGGACGGAGTATCAACCGCAACCTCAGGAGGGTGAGTGCATCCTCTTGGCGACTCATGTAGATCGAGGGTTTTCTTTGCCGCCGCATCTTTTCTTTCGAGGATTTCTGAATTTCTTCGGAGCTCAGGTTCACCATTTCACTCCAAATTCTATCGCCTATCTCTCCGCCTTTGTATCTCTGCGTGAGAATTTTTTGGGTTGTCGGCCGCACTGGTGCCTCTTCAAGCATATATTCACTTGTCGTTCCCAAACAGTGAAAAAGGCCAGCCCCAATGACGAGAGAAATCAGGTGATCCAGATGTGTGGGGGTCTCGGGGTCCAGATGAGGAGTAAGAGCGCTTTCCCTGCTATGACCCTTCCCGAGTCGGTCAGAGGGTGGCAGTCGACCTGGTTCTACTGCCAAGACCGGTCGACGCCAGGGCAGTCGATCGGGCTCCCTCCCTTCTCCATGAGTCGAGTGAACAAGCCCTCCTCTCTGAAAGTAGTTCCGGAGGAGAAGGCTCAGGTAAAAATGTTGATGGAGCGAGTAGTTCAGTTGATTCGTGATGGCGTGACTGGCATGGACCTTATGGAGGTTTTCCTTCGGCGGCGCATCCAACCACTCTAGTACCGGGGCCACCCGATGTGGCTGTATTCTGGTACTGAAGACACCAGTCGGGTCCACCCAGAGGAGGTCGACGATGCCACATTGGAGAGGTGGATGACTGCCATCACGGGGAACAAGGACAACCCTCGGGGAGCTAGGAGGATCGTTCCACTCGACCAGTCTTATGAAGTGGACAAGGTACGATTATTTTCCTCCGATTGCTCCATCCAATCTGTTTCGTCGTAAATCAGTCGATTGACCTTGGTCTTGCTTGCTGTCTTTCAGGAAACCACTGAGCTGTACTCGATGCCCAACGGGGCACAGGCGCAGGCCGAAGAAGAGGAAGGAAGCAGAGGCGAAAGCAAAGAGGAGTGGGAGCCGGACGTTGATGAGGGTGAGGAAGACGCATGTTCTGACGAGGAGGACGAGGAGGAGGAAGAGGAGTAGGAAGTTGCGCCTCCTCGTTCCGAAAGGAGGTCCAAGCTCGCCCACGACCCTGCGGCTGATCATGGCAAGGGAGTCGCGCCTGCTGGGCAGTCGACTAAACGTCCTCGGACAACTTCACCGGCACCGACCGAAAAGGCATCGAAGCAACCCCGAGCGGCCCCGTCAAAACCGCCGAAGGCCCTACCGAAGATGAGGATGGAGGTTCCGACTGTCTCTGGGTAATGATCGTAACTCATTTTTTCCACTCTCAGTCGACTCAATCACTGACCGACTGATATTTGCAAATCCAGTGCTGCTACTTTTGAGACTTCAGCCAGGCATGAGGACCAAGAAATGGAAGATGCTGCGACTTCTCAACCTGGTATGATCTACGCGGTTTCGCTTTCGGTCGATTGAGTCTCCATTTTTGATTTTGAACTTCTTCTGCAGCTCCATCTAACGTTGTCATCAATCTTCCTAACGATGATGACGAAGCGCCGCTGAGGCAGAGGAGGAGCAGAAAGGCGACTGTTGGCAAGGCTGCGCAGGTTACGTCAGCACCTAGACCACAGATTCTCGAGGGGAGAAATGTTAATCGGGCTACCATGTCCTTTGCGGAGCCGTTGACGGTTGCCCGCCCTTCGTCATCGAGTGCTGACCCGCCTTCCCTCTTCTCCACCTACCACGTCCTAGAGGATCAAGCAAGCGCTGCCAAGGAAGCTATACGCCAGGCCGGGATTATGATGGAGCAGGTGAAGGCGATCCGAACTGCCAGCCAAGCAGCTTATGATGCGAGCTCAGCTCTCCAGAGCAATGTCCAGGTTAGTTGAACACCGACTGTAAATCTTGATTTTTGTCATATATCCACTGGGTGTGTCGGATCTACAGTGGACTGCTGGCAGTCGACTATAGTTTTTGTATCTTGAGATTTCTCACTTTGCTTGTTCCACTCGACCATGGTCGAATGGAACAATGAAACTGGTGGGGGCACGCTGAGTGCACCCACTGGGTGTAGTCCCCGAGACCGTGGTCAATTGCTGGCAATCGGCTATGGTCTGAATAATTTAATATTTTTTTACTGCTGATAGTTAACTGCTTTCGGTTGACTGATCGACTCTGAGTCTAGCTTCTAGAACTAGTGGGGGCACGCTGAGTGCACCCACTGGGTGTAGTCCCCGAGACTATAGTTGAATGTTTTAGATTCACCTGTAGTCTTAGAAATAGTACGATTTTTCCTTTTAGTCACTCTAAAGTGATCTGTCATTGACGTCTGTCGATTGAACTTTCGCAGAAATCTTGTGACCTTGTTTCTCGTTACACCGAATTGGAGAACAAGTATATCAAGCTTGAGCTTGATCAAAAGCTTGTTCAAGAGAACTTCACGAAGGCGAAGGAGGAGGCAAAAGGTATGTTTGGTGAGAATCTTGACGACTGTCCTCGCTTCTTGTCTGTCTCCGAATCTGATCTTACTGTGATTTTCGCAGAAAAAATGAAGGATGCTCTGAAGAAGAAGGACCTCGACCTTGCCGAGGCGCAAAAAAGGGCTGCAGACAAGACCAGGCTTGTAGAAGAGAAGTTGGCTTCCATCAACAAACTCGAAGAAGATAACACTCGACTGAAAGCCGCTCTTGACGTGGCCAACCAAGAAGTCACTCGAGTGAGGAATGCCAATATGGTCCTAGACGACAAAGCTGGTGAACTGGCAGGAAAGAAAAATGACTTGGAACTTTATCTGGGAGGACTCGCCAAGAAGTTGTTCCTCATGCTCGAAGGTAACCTCTTATCTCCGACTGGTAGTTACTGACTCGCTGTAAGGGTGTTAGCTTATCCTTGAATCATGCCCACAGAATTCTGCCAAAACTTTGAAGAGGAGACTAGTCGAGTGGAGACTGGCTTGGATCCCATCAATTCTCCGGTGAAGGATGAAACTGCTATGAATGTGCTCCGCCTCGAGTCCCGCATTGCCGCAGTGGTCGATTACCTTGCAAGACTGAAGGCCGCTACATCATGCATCGACACATCGCTCTGGCCAGAAGAAACGCTTCAAAATGACCTTGAGTCGCTGATGACTCGACTGAACGAGATTTCGAGTCGAGTGCAAGAGTGGAAGAAGTCTTCTGCCCGGTGCGGTGCTAACGTCGCACTGTCCTTGGTCCGCGTCCACTACAAAGAAGCTAGAGAGGACAAGCTGGTGTCTCTCAAGGTGGCCAATACTAGGAAGCATGACTTCCGTTCTTTCATGGAGACCTTCATCGCGGCCGCCACTCGGATTGCAGATGGGATCGACCTGGACGAGTTCGTTGCGCCTTCCAGCCCTCCACAGGAGGGGTAAAAAACTATTATGCTTGATGATTTGAATTTGCCTCGGAATGCCGAGTGATTTTTGTAACCGCCAAACTTTAACAGGCTTGATGCCTGAGCACTTCCGGGTCCGTAGGACGTTATCCAAACTTGATTTGCCGTTTAAATACGTTTGCTTCGTTTGGACAACTATCTCCTTTGGGTTGGAATATATGTTAGCATCTAAAATGCTCTTTTGCAGGTAGGAGTGAAGCACAAATTGCAGTCGACTTGTGCTCGTCATGTTTGGGCGAGTGCTTGGTTGCAACCAAGCCTCCAAGTGAGAAACTTGTTCTCCACTCGGAAAGATTATAGAAACTTAGGCGAGCACTGGGCTGCAGCTAAGCCCCCGAGTGGGAGGTTTGCTCTCCACTCGACAGGATTTTTTTTAGAAACTTAGGCGAGCACTGAGCTGCAGCTAAGCCTCCGAGTGGGAGGCTGGCTCACCACTCGGTAGGATTTTCAAAAACTTAGGCGAGCACTGGGCTGCAGCTAAGCCCCCGAGCGGAAGGCTGGCTTACCACTCGGTAGGATTTTGTTTACTTAGGCGAGTACTTGGACTGCAGCTAAGCCTCCGAGTGGGAGGCTGGCTCACCACTCGGTAGGATTTTCAAAAACTTAGGCGAGCACTGGGCTGCAGCTAAGCCCCCGAGTGGAAGGCTGGCTTACCACTCGGTAGGATTTTGTTTACTTAGGCGAGTACTTGGACTACAGCTAAGCCTTCGAGTGGGAGGTTCGCTCTCCACTCAAAAGGATTTTTTAGAAACTTAGGCGAGCACTGAGCTGCAGCTAAGCCTCCGAGTGGGAGGCTGGCTCACCACTCGGTAGGATTTTCAAAAACTTAGGCGAGCACTGGGCTGCAACTAAGCCCCCGAGCGGAAGACTGGCTTACCACTCGGTAGGATTTTGTTTACTTAGTCGAGTACTTGGACTACAGCTAAGCCTCCGAGTGGGAGGCTGGCTCACCACTCGGTAGGATTTTCAAAAACTTAGGCGAGCACTGGGCTGCAGCTAAGCCCCCGAGTGGAAGGCTGGCTTACCACTCGGTAGGATTTTGTTTACTTAGGCGAGTACTTGGACTGCAGCTAAGCCTCCGAGTGGGAGGCTGGCTCACCACTCGGTAGGATTTTCAAAAACTTAGGCGAGCACTGGGCTGCAGCTAAGCCCTCGAGTGGAAGGCTGGCTTACCACTCGGTAGGGATTTGTTTACTTAGGTGAGTACTTGGACTGCAGCTAAGCCTCCTAGTGGGAGGCTGGCTCACCACTCGGTAGGATTTTCAAAAACTTAGGCAAGCACTGGGCTGCAGCTAAGCCCCCGAGTGGAAGGCTGGCTTACCACTCGGTAGGATTTTGTTTACTTAGGCGAGTACTTGGACTGCAGCTAATCCTCCGAGTGGGAGGCTGGCTCACCACTTGGTAGGATTTTGTTTTAACTTAGGCGAAACGGATTCGCAGCTAAGCCTCCGAGTGGAAGGCTGGCTTACCACTCAGTAGGATTTTTACAAGCTTAGGCGAAACGGGTTCACAGCTAGGCCACCCATTGGGGGACAGATTTATGAGAACAAAAGCAATAACAATCACTAAGAAAATTATGAAACTCTTTGTCTTTGATGAATACACTACAGGAGTACTTTTTATTACAACTCATCCGAGTGAAAAACTTAAGTATAAAAGGGGCGGAGTAAGTCCGCGTTCCATGCTTTGGGCTCATCAATCTGGTGCTCGACATTGTAAAGACGGTATGCCCCATTATGGAGAACTTTGGTGACGATGAAGGGACCTTCCCAAGTAGGAGCAAGCTTGTGTGGTTTCTGCTATCCACTCGGAGAACTAAATCTCCTTCCTGGAAAGCTCGACTCTTCACATTTCTGGCATGGAAGCAACGCAAGTCCTGCTGGTAAATGGTCGATCGGATCAAGGCCATCTCTCTTTCTTCTTCTAGAAGATCGACTGTGTCCTGTTGGGCCTGCTCTGCTTCGGCTTCGGTGTAAAGTTTGACTCGGGGCGCATTGTGAAGCAGGTCACTCGGCAAGACTGCTTCGGCTCCATAGACCAAGAAGAACGGAGTCCTCCCAGGTGACCGATTCGGCGTGGTCCTCAACCCCCAAAGTACCAACGGAAGTTCGTCGACCCACGCACCAGCTGCGTGTTTGAGGTCGCGCATCAGTTGGGGTTTCAGTCCTTTGAGAATTAAGCCATTTGCTCGCTCTGCTTGTCCATTTGATTGGGGGTGAGCGACTGAAGCGTAGTCGACTCACGTACCCTGAGATGCGCAGAAGGCTCTGAACTCTTCAGAGTCAAAGTTTGACCCATTATCCATGATGATACTGTGGGGAACTCCGTATCTGAACACTAACTCCCTGATGAAGCTGACGGCGGTGCCGGCGTCCAAATTCTTGATGGGTTTAGCCTCGATCCACTTAGTGAACTTGTCGACTGCTACCAACACATGGGTGTAGCCATTTCTGCCTGTCCTCAGAGGTCCAACCATATCCAGTCCCCACACAGCAAAAGGCCAGACGAGTGGAATGGTCTTCAAGGCCGAGGCGGGTTTGTGTGACATATTGGAGTAAAATTGACATCCTTCACATTTGTCGACTATCTCCTTCGCCATCTCATTTGCTCTGGGCCAATAAAAACCAGCTCGGTATGCTTTAGCCACGATGGTCCGAGAAGACGCATGATGGCCACAGGTCCCCGAGTGGATGTCTTTGAGAATCATTCGACCTTCCTCTGGTGTTATGCATTTCTGGATGACTCCAGACGCACTTTCTCTGTATAACTGTCCCCTCATGACGGTGAAGGCTTTGGATCGGCGGACGATCTCCCGAGCCTCTTCTTCATTCTCGGGGAGCTCTTTTCTCAAAATATAGGCGATATAGGGCACTGTCCAATCGGGATTGATGACCAAAACTTCCATGATCAAGTCGACCACAGCTGGGACCTCGACTTTAGTCGGATCTGTGGCGCTTTTGGGCTGCGGGACTTCCTCAGTGAAAGGATCTTCTTGAACCGATGGTGTGTGAACATGCTCCAAAAACACACCACTCGGAATGGCTTCCCTCTTGGAACCTATCTTCGCGAAGTCATCGGCTGCTTGATTTTTCAGTCGGGGAACGTGATGGAGCTCTAATCCCTCGAATTTCTTCTCCAGCTTTCTGACTGCATTTTAGTATCCAGTCATGGCCGGGTTTCTGACGTCCCACTCCTTCATCACTTGGTTGACCACTAAGTCAGAGTCGCCGTAGACCATGAGGCGACGGACGCCGAGTGAAATGGCCATACGCAACCCGTACAAGAGTGCTTCGTATTCTGCTTCATTGTTGGAGGAATCAAAGTGAATCTGGAGTACATATCTAAGCTTATCTCCTCGGGGGGAAACCAAGACCACTCCGGCACCAGAACCATTCAACATTTTGGAGCCATTGAAGAACATAGTCCAGTGCTCCGAGTGAACTTGGGTCGGCAACTGCTGTTCAATCCACTCGGCGAGGAAATCTGCTATTGCTTGGGACTTGATAGCTTTCTTTGCCTCAAATCTGATATCAAGGGGAAGAAGTTCAATCGCCCATTTTTCCACTCGACCAGTTGCGTGTCTGTTGTGCAGAATCTCTGATAAGGGGGCGTCGGTGACGACTGTGATAATGTGGTTAGAGAAGTAGTGGGCAACTTTCTTCGTGGTCATGTAAATTCCATACACAAGCTTCTGATAATGAGGGTATCGTTGCTTGGACGGGGTCAGGACTTCAGAAATGTAATACACTGGGCGCTGAACTTTGAAGGCTTTTCCTTCCTCTTCCCGCTCGACCGTAAGTACAGAACTGACGACTTGTCCTGTGGCTGCAATGTAAAGCAGCAAAGGCTCTTTGCTGATTGGGGCAGCAAGCACCGGCTGGGTGGAAAGCAGGGTTTTTAACTCTGCAAACGCTGCATCAGCTTCTTGAGTCCACTCGAACTTGTCTGACTTTTTCATCAGTCGGTAAAGAGGCAATGCCTTTTCACCGAGGCGAGAGATGAATTGACTTAATGCGGCCAAGCATCCAGTAAGTTTCTGGACATCGTGCACATGCACGGGGCGTTTCATTCGGAGTATAGTGCCAACTTTTTCTGGGTTAG
Source organism: Triticum aestivum (assembly GCF_018294505.1). Taxonomy (NCBI): domain Eukaryota; kingdom Viridiplantae; phylum Streptophyta; class Magnoliopsida; order Poales; family Poaceae; genus Triticum; species Triticum aestivum. The sequence continues at coordinate 138,174,566 of NC_057801.1, forward strand.
CATCGATTCCCCGTTTGGAAACGAGAAAACCGAGCAACTTTCCGCCAGGAACTCCGAATGTGCATTTTGATGGATTAAGCTTGATATCGTACCTCCTGAGGTTTGCAAATGTTTCAGCTAGGTCAGTTAGCAGGTCGGAACCTTTCCGTGACTTGACCACAATGTCATCCATGTATGCTTCCACATTCCGACTGATCTGAGTGAGCAAACACTTCTGAATCATCCTCATGAACGTGGCTCCGGCATTCTTGAGGCCGAATGGCATGGTGACATAACAAAAGCACCCGAATGGGGTGATGAAAGCCGTTTTGATCTCATCGGGTCCAAACAGACGGATCTGATGGTACCCGGAATAAGCGTCCAAGAAAGAAAGTCGCTCACATCCCGTAGTTGAGTCGACTATTTGGTCGATGCGGGGAAGAGGAAAATGATCTTTCGGGCAGGCCCGATTGATATGTTTAAAATCGATGCACATGTGAAGAGAATTGTCCTTTTTGGGGACCATGACGACATTGGCGAGCCACTCGGAGTGGTAAATCTCTCGGATAAACTCTGCTGCTAGGAGCTGAGCCACTTCTTCGCCAATGGCCTTTCTTTTCTGGACGGCGGACCGTCGCAGATGTTCCTTCACAGGTTTTGCCTTCGAGTCGACTCGTAGACGATGCTCAGCCAGTCCCCTGGGTACACCCGGCATGTGAGAAGGTTTCCATGCGAAGATGTCCCAGTTCTCATGGAGGAACTGGATGAGCGCTTCTTCCTATTTGGGATCGAGTGTTGTGGAAATATGAGTCGGAGCAGTGTTTGGGTCGGTCGGGTGGATGTGAACGGGCTTTGTCTCACCGGACGACTGAAACGCTGATTCTGTGGCAGACTTCTTGGCTCGCAACAAATCACTCGGATTTGCGTTCCTTTGGTGTTCCTGGCACTCTTCTGCCACCATCTGAGCATCGGCAATTTTGAGCCCTTCTGGAAGAACTCTTCTGCCTTCTTGCGGTTACCAGTGACAGTGATCACGCCTTTAGGGCCTGGCATTTTCAGCTTGAGGTACACGTAACAAGGTCGAGCCATAAATCGTGCATACGCTGGTCTGCCCAAAATTGCATGATAGGCACTCTGGAAGTCCACAACCTCAAATGTCAGCTTCTCTTTGTGGAAATTCTTTGAGTCGCCGAAAACTACATCAAGAGCAATCTGGCCGAGTGATGCGGCCTTCTTGCCAAGGATGACTCCATAAAAACTCATGTTGCTTGTGCTCAGCCTGGACATCGGAATGCCCATCCCCTTCAGCATCTCAGCATACAGTATATTCAAACTGCTGCCGCCATCCATCAACACTTTGGTCAGTCGAGTGCCCTCAACGACCGGATCGACTACCAACACTTGCCTCCCAGTGGTGGCTATGTGCGTGGGGTGATCAGATTGGTCGAACGTAATGGCAGTCTCAGACCACTTCAGGTAATTGGGTGTTGACGGAGCATCCATGTTCACCTCCCAGTTTATAACTTTCAGTCTGTTTTTGCTTTCAACATCGGCAAAAATCATCAAGGTGGAATTGACCTGCGTATATTCTCCGTCACTATCCTCCTTGTCCTCAACTTTGTCTGAATCTTTTTCTTTGTCTTTGGACTGCTTCCCTTGGAACTGTTGTATCAGGAGTCGACATTGCCGAGTGGTATGCTTCGGATAGATGAAATTACCCTCTTCGTCTTTCTTAGTGTGGATGTGACATGGCAAATCCAACACGTCATTTCCTTCCTTATCTTTTACCTTCTTGGGGTTCCAAGGCTCCTTGGGTTTCCCTTTGAATTTTCCCTGGTTCAGGGCCAAGGCTTCTCCAGGTGCGGCTGGCTTAGCTTTACGCTTTTGCTTCCGACTGGAATTTCCACCTCCGGTGTCCTGGGCGACTGACTTGTGTTTGCCGCTCCGGAGCCGATCCTCTTCCTCACCATTGGCATATTTAGTGGCTATTTCCATCATTCGACTCAGAGACATGTCTCCGGTTCGACCAAATTTCAGGCTTAGCTCTCTGTTCTTTACGCCCTCTTTGAAGGCGCAGACTGCCTGGTGATCGGACACATTTTCTACTGTATGATGCAGTGTGATCCATCTCTGGATGTAATCCCTCAGAGTTTCATTCGACTTCTGTACACAAGATTGCAGCTCTGTCAATCCTGCTGGCCGCTTGCATGTTCCTTCGAATGTCCTGACAAACACTCAGGAGAGGTCCTCCCACGTGTAGATGCTGCTGGGCATCAACTGATTCAACCATGCCCTGGCTGACCCTTCCAACATGAGGGGCAGATGCTTCATGGCCACCTCGTCATTTCCACCGCCGATCTGAACAGCCACTCGGTAGTCCTCAAGCCAAGTGTTGGGCTTGGACTCACCATTGAACTTACTGACTCCAGTCGCCAACCTGAAGTTGGAAGGAATCACCGCGGCTCTGATGGCTCTGCTGAAGCACTCTGGTCCGGAGACGTGTACTCGGCTGCTGGTGGGTATGTCTCTGTCATTACCCTCTCTGTGGGCTCTGTTCTGGTCGACCAGACCCTGAACGATGATGGATCTCGCGTCCAAGCCTGGTTCTCTAGGGTCGACTGGAATTCTTCGTCCGCCACTGTACTGGCGTCTGTCATCTTGCTGCCGAGGTATATATGATCCACCCCTCCGGGAAGGAGTGGGCACTCGATGTCGATCGTTGCGATCGACTCGGTGATCATCCTGCTCATAGTTCCTGTACTGATCGTGTCGGTCACCACGCCCTTCACGCCTTGGGGCGATCTGGGGCTATGAGCCGACTAGACTGTATTCGCCGCCACGGACCTGCTATGGATCCTGTTCCGCGACTGCGACATAGCTGAATTCTGATCTCTAGCTGCCCAGAGCAAATCCCTGATCTGCATCAAGCCTCTGCCAGCCTCTGACTGGGAAGGCTGAATTGACTCTGCTATACGTGTTGCAGCTGCTAAATTCTGGATTGGAGTGCGGTATACCTGAGTCGGAGGTTTAAAGAGTTGGCGTCGACTAGAGTCTGGAATCCGTTGTCGCGCGCGCTCATCGAGTGCCTGCTGAAGGTTCTCCAGTCGAGTGCGCTCAGCCAGGTTGGCCAAGCGCGCGTCCTCTAAGGCACGAGCCTCAGGGGTTTCTCCAACGATCGGAGTATGAAGTGCATCCATGTTCCGGCGGCGAAGCTCTTCCCTCTGCTGTGAGTCGAGGGGCTCGAGGCTTTACTCCTCATGGTCGTGCGACGGGTCGCCTCCACCGTTGCCTCCCTCGGTGCCAGGAAAACCGGGGGGAACGTGCGGTCCATTGACCATCAGGACGTCCGCCACCGGATCACTGCTGTCGCATTCGGATGCAGTCTTTGCGGAGCCAGTCGACAGGTCAAACAGGCCGTAGAGAGATTTGTCGGGCTCGATTGCCATGACTTGGGCAGTGGTCGACTGGCGAGCCACTGCGTGCCTCACCCACTGCTGAAGCCTCGACCGACCGGAGCGCTTACGCTGGCGGGAAGCGGGGAGGGAGAATGACACGAAAACCGGCCGATACTGAGTCGGCGGTTGCCGCAGAAGGACGCCGCGGACGCACGCTCGAAAATGCGTAGCTCCGCGGATCGGGAGCGCATCCACGTCGAGCGGGGCCTCCTGCAGCCAGGCAGAGTCGTCGGCTATGAATGTGAGCGTGCCGAGACGGATCTCGCGGCCCTCAACCAAAACTCCACCTGAAACCATGATGATGGGAATCGAAAAGATTGCAACTTCTCCAACAAGTCGCTAAGACACCAGCCCCACGGTGGGCGCCAACTGTCGTGGTTCTAAGTCTGACAGTAGAATGGGGGTAGGTATGGAGAGGCAAGATCCTAGCTATGGAGTAGTTGTACACACGAGTGTTTTATGAGTTCAGGCCCTTCTCGGAGGAAGTAATAGCCCTACATCTCGGAGCCCGGAGGCGGTCGACTGGTTTATGTGTATATGAGTTACAGGGGTGCGAACCCTTCTACCAGTGGAGGGGGGTGGCTTATATAGAGGATGCCAGGACCCCAGCCAACCCACGTAGCAGAGGGTTAAAGTACATTAAGGCCGGGCGTTACTGGTAACGCCCTACATAAAGTGTCATCATGACCATTAAGACTACTTAATTATAGACCGTTTGGATACAGAGTAGATCCTGAACTCCTGGTGGTCGAGTGAGTCTTCATGGTCGAGTGTCTTCTAGCCGGTCGAGTGTCTTCTAGCCGGTCGAGTGGAGTCCCTCTTGGTCGACTGAAAGACGGCTTCTTCTAAGGGATGTCCTTGGGGAGGGTACTTTGGACAGGTCAGTAACCCTACCCTAGGTACATGACTTCATCAGTGGCTCCCAATGTTCCTCTCTTGAAGCCCCTTCATGTACTTAGACTTTTTTTTGGCAGCTTCGGACTCGCAAGCCTCCTTGAATATTTGAAATTGCTCTACCGTAATTGTTGGATTATCCTTTACAATATTGGAGTAGGGTTCCTTGTCGATGATCCTTGCTTTCACCCTTGTTTTCCAGGTGGCCAACGCATCGCTAAACTTGGTCATGGCGTGTTTGGTTATCTTCTTCATTGCCGGGTCCTTATCTGGATCTTCAGAATCCTTTTCATTCCGGTCCAGGAACAAGAATATCTGGTGAAACTTCTTTAGGAGGGAGGGCCTCATATTATCTATCTTCTGTAGTTTCTCATTGTTGATGGTGGTGGTTGTCCGTATGATGCAGCCAATTTGATTGCTATAGCACTTGCGCGCTTCCTCGGGCGCCTTTGGCTTAAAATTGCCGTCGTCCACCTCCATGACCACCAGTCTAGTAGTCCTGAGTTTGTTAGGAAGCCGTTGCCTCTTTGCTTTCAGTTCTACACCAGCTCCGCTCCCCGAGGCAGCACCGGTCTCAGTCTCAGCACCGGTCTCGATGCCGGTCTAAGTCTCAGCGCCGGTCTCAGTTTTAGCACCGGTCTGCATGTCGGTCTCAGTCCCTGATGCCACTGGTGGGCCCAGCAACAACATCGGTTGATCGTTGGAAAGGCTCAAAACTTCGTCTGCCGCCCGGTAGATGTCGTCGCAATTACCAGAACCCTGTCCTTCATCGTTGCTAGCCATGTTTCCTATGATTAAATCTAGTCAATTAATTCTATACCTAATAAAATGAATAATGACATAAAAAAGGCCTATTGTTTTGTAGGAACATTGACTCCTTCCTGGTGCATCAAATCCCGGGCACTCGATATGTCCCAATTTGTAGCACAAGCCATGCCGAAATTCACGGAAAATTTCAGCATGACCTTTGCTAAAAAAGTGGACAAATCGAGAACCTGAAATTTACCGGAATAGAAATGAATCAACATTCCGGCAAAACATAGGCCACTCAGCTTCATTCTCTATAAATAGTGTTCAAATATCCCTCTTCGACACCGCAACACATGTCCAAATATACACGAGCAACCACATGTCCAAATTTCACAAGCTAATTCAAAAACAAAGTGTAGAAGAAAACTCGTTTAACTGCTAATAGAACAAAATTCAGTTAACTTTAGTGCTCTATAATGATGAAAGGAAAAAAATTCAGTTAACTACTAATTTCATTCATTTAGGTTATTCATTTAACTTCACCTAATTAACCTACTGTACTACTACTACTAACAGCACTACTAACCTAATTAACCTAGCAAAACTCTACTGCCCTAACTGAAAAACATCTAATTAACATCTACTAGTACCACTACCGCCCTAACCTAATTAACATCTACTAGTATCACTATATACTATACAAGCAACATCTACCCTAATTAAACCCTACTGCCAACTAACTTTTGCTGTAAACCAAATTTTTTGCTCTAAACTAATTTTTGCTCTAACATCTACTACTTAACATCCTTTGCTCTAAACTAATTTTTTTGCTATAAACAAACTGTTGCTCTACTAATTTTTGCTCTAAAATGCAGAGAGAGAGGAGTGGGGGGAGGGGTGGCGGACTTACAGAGAGGGGAGAGACGGTGGCGGGGAGGTGCTCGGTGACGGAGGCAGGGGCTGAGAGGGCGGGCTCGGGCATGGGCAACGGCGGTCCTGGGCGGGCTCGGGCGGCGGTGAAGTGGAGGGCGGCGACGGTGAGGTCGAGGGCGGCCTCGGGCGGTGGCGGTGAGGCTGAGGGCGGCCTCGGGCGGTGGCGGTGAGGATGACGGCGACCTCGGGGGGAGACGGTGAGGTTGTGGGCGTCCACGCCGGCAGGAGACGACGGTGAAGTGGGGCGACGGCGAATTGGGGAGATGGCAGCGAGGGAGAGGGATT
>NC_057801.1:138181158-138232776 GCF_018294505.1 Triticum aestivum
CCGCTGTTTAAGTGAAAATTTAACGGTAGCGCATTTTCGAAAACGTGCTATAGCTAAGTTAGCTACATCGCGTTTCCTGAAACTCGCTACTGCTATCCCTTTCTCCTTTTTCCCTTTTTTCATTTATTTTTCTTTACATTTTATTTTTTTCCTTTCTCCTTTTTCTATTTCTTTCATTTTCATTTAATTTTCTACTTGTTTTTCATTTTATTTTATTTTCGTTAGCAGTAGCGCCTTACACGTATACGCGTTGCTACAACAAAGTTAGCGGTAGCGCTCTTTCTAAAAGAGCGCTACTACTATGTGTAGCCGATCGGCTTAGCGGTGGGAGTTTTTGTAGTAGCGCTTTTACGGTGGGACGCGCTACTGCTATATATGTATCTGCAGCGCGGTTTTCTCGCGTGCGCTACTGCTATCTAGCAGTAGCGCCCTTTTTTAACGCGCGCTACTGCTAAAGTTCTGTGCATAGGCTTTTCCCTAGTAGTTAATGCCAGTCAAAATCAATACCACCCGATAAAGTATCGAGAACTTGTGGCGAAAAATTATCTCTACTAGTTTCCGACAATGCGATAAAGTCCAACTATGCTCGATAGACGCCTCTGCAAGAAACCTTCTTTTAGCCAAGTCTTTGAGACCTCTGATATTCCAAAAGATTTCTTTCATATGTCGTCATGGAAATTTTTAGCCGTGCGGATCCTAGCACTCCTACGCACTACGGACGTCGGGTAGATCTTCCGCTTCCATTTGTGTTTAGGAATAGTCTCACTCTCCAACCGGTCCTCACAACCAGGCTTAGGAGGTCTTACTACAACATTCTCAAAACTCTCATCCTCCTCCTCGGGCTCTGGGAGGGTAGTAGCAAGATCCGCACAAAAATTATCAAGCATCCTGACCCCCAAAGCATCAATATTGGAATCATTCATGGGTTTAACTGCTGCTAAGTTACGAATCATCTCTAAAGCCCGCTCTGCCTCTAAATCCAGGATATCATTAACGGAATTTGAAATTTCACTATCATTACTACCTAGTGAAATTCCTAATTGGTTTGCATTATTAACAATATCATCATTAGTAAAATGAAGATGGAATTAGAGGTATTAACCGAAATACCAGTAGTGACCTCAACGTTAGGAAGCTTGGCCGCCCTCATGGCGCACCACTGCTGTATGTCGTCAACCTCCGGATGGTCCTGGAGACGGTAGCTCAACCGTCGCCCCACAGAAACCGGGTCTGGAATCCTGCCGAATGCAATGACCTCCTCCCAAGTGATCCTGCCTAGGGTGGGGCTTCCTGCCTCACCCCGAACACGCAGGCGGTTAGCCTCCATCGATGAACCAGGTGGACTGCCGGAAAACGGTGGGGCGCTCAACGGCACTGCCGACGCTGGTGGCACCCCACGGCAGAGAGACGGCACCAAGCCGGTGGAGGGGTGAGCATGGGCCACCCGCCCGAGCTCCCCACCTACCCCGGCCCGCCGAGAAGAAGGACTCACTGGTGCCACTAGAGGGCCGGCCACCCTAGGCGCCGCAGGAGAGGAGGGCCCCGAGACCACCTGCCCTGTGCCCCCTCCAGAATGCGGAACTGCCGCCTGCAGCTCTGGCCTCGCGAGAGAAGAAGAGGGCGCCGAGGCCACCTTCCCCAGACTGTTGGGGAACGTAGTAATTTCAAAATTTTCCTGCGCACATGCAAGATCATGGTGATGCATAGCAACGACAGGGGAGAGTGTTGTCCACGTACCCTCGTACACCGAAAGCGGAAGCGTTAGAACAACACGGTTGATGTAGTCATACGTCTTCACGGCCCGACCGATCAAGCACCAAAACTACGACACCTCCGAGTTCTAGCACACGTTCAGCTCGATGATGATCCCCGGACTCCGATCCAGCAGAATGTCGGGGAAGAGTTCCGTTAGCACGACGGCGTGGTGATGATCTTGATGTTCTACTGTCGCAGGGCTTCGCCTAAGCACCGCTACAATATTATCGAGGACTATGGTGGAGGGGGACACCGCACACGGCTAAGAGATCAAGAGATCAATTGTTGTTGTGTCTAGAGGTGCGCCCCTGCCCCCGTATATAAAGGAGCAAGGGGGGAGGCGGCCAGCCAAGAGGAGGGCGCGCCAAGGGGGGAGTCCTACTCCCACCGGGAGTAGGACTCCTCCTTTCCTTGTTGGAGTAGGAGAGAAGGAAAGAGGAGGAGAGGGAAAAGGAAAAGGGGGCTGCACCCCTTGTCCAATTCGGACCAGAGGCCTTCCTTTTGGCCTCTCTCCTCTATTCCCGTATGGCCCAATAAGGCCCATATACTCCCCGGCGAATTCCCGTAACTCTCCGGTACTCCGAAAAATACCCGAATCACTCAGAACCTTTCTGAAGTCCGAATATAGTCGTCCAATATATCGATCTTTACGTCTCGACCATTTTGAGACTCCTAGTCATGTCCCCGATCACATCCGGGACTCCGAACTCCTTCGGTACATCAAAACTCATAAACTCATAATATAACTGTCATCGAAACCTTAAGCGTGCGGACCCTACGGGTTCGAGAACTATGTAGACATGACCGAGACACGTTTCCGGTCAATAACCAATAGCGGGACCTGGATGCTCATATTGGCTCCTACATATTCTACGAAGATCTTTATCGCTCAAACCGCATAACAACATACGTTGTTCCCTTTGTCATCGGTATGTTACTTGCCCGAGATTCGATCGTCGATATCTCAATACCTAGCTCAATCTCATTACCAGCAAGTCTCTTTACTCGTTATGTAATGCATCATTCCATAACTAACTCATTAGTTACATTGCTTGCAAGGCTTATAGCGATGTGCATTACCGAGAGGGCCCAGAGATACCTCTCCGACAATCGGAGTGACAAAACCTAATCTTGAAATACGCCAACTCAACATGTACCTTTGGAGACACCTGTAGAGCTCCTTTATAATCACCCAGTTACGTTGTGACATTTGGTAGCACACAAAGTGTTCCTCTGGTAAACGGGAGTTGCATAATCTCATAGTTGTAGGAATATGTATAAGTCATGAAGAAAGCAATAGCAACATACTAAACGATCAAGTGCTAAGCTAACGGAATGGGTCATGTCAATCACATCATTCTACTAATGATGTGATCCCGTTAATCAAATGACAACTCATGTCTATGGTTAGGAAACATAACCATCTTTGATTAATGAGCTAGTCAAGTAGAGGCATACTAGTGACATTAAGTTTGTCTATGTATTCACACATGTATCATGTTTCCGGTTAATACAATTCTAGCATGAATAATAAACATTTATCATGAAATAAGGAAATAAATAATAACTTTATTATTGCCTCTAGGGCATATTTCCTTCAGCCTCCCACTTGCACTAGAGTCAATAATCTAGTTCACATCGCCATGTGATTTAACACCAATATTCATATCTGTATATGATTAACACCCATAGTTCACATCGTCATGTGACCAACACCCAAAGGGTTTACTAGAGTCAATAATCTAGTTCACATCGCTTATGTGATTAACACCCAAAGAGTACTAAGGTGTGATCATGTTTTGCTCGTGAGAGAAGCTTAGTCAACGGGTCTGTCACATTGAGAGCCGTATGTATTTTGCAAATATTCTATGTCTACAATGCTCTGGACGGAGCTACTCTAGCTAATTGCTCCCACTTTCAATATGTATCCAGATTGAGACTTACAGTTATCTGGATCGGTGTAAAAGCTTGCACCGATGTAACTCTTTACGACGGGCTCTTTTATCACCTCCATAATCGAGAAATATTTCCTTAGTCCTCACTAAGGATATTCTTGACCAATGTTTAGTGATCTACTCCTAGATCACTATTGTACTCCCTTGCCAAATTCAGAGCAAGGTATACAATAGGTCTGATACATTGCATAGCATACTCTATAGAACCTATGACTGAGGCATAGGGAATGACTTTCATTCTCTTTTCTATTTTCTGCCGTGGTCGGGATTTGAGTCTTACTCAATTTCACACCTTTGCAACACAGGCAAGAACTCTTTCTTTGACTGTTCCATTTTGAACGACTTCAAAATCTTGACAAGGTATGTACTTATTGAAAAACTTATCAAGCGTCTTGATCTATCTCAATAGATTTTGATGCTCAATATGTAAGTAGCTTTACTGAGGTCTTTCTTTTAACGAACTCCTTTCAAATACTCTTTTAACGAACTCCTTTCAAAAATTCTACATCATTTCTGATCAACAATATGTTACTCACATATATTTATCAGAAAGGCGGTAGTGCTCCCACTCACTTTATTGTAAATACAGGCTTCACCGCAAGTCTGTAGAAAACTATATGCTTTGATCAACTTATCAAAGCGTATATTCCAACTCTGAGATGCTTGCACCAGTCCATAGATGGATTGCTGGAGCTTGCACATTTTGTTAGCACCTTTAGGATTGACAAAACCTTCTGGTTGCATCATATACAACTCTTCTTTAAGAAAACCATTAAGGAATGCAGTTTTGACATCCATTCCAGATTTCATAAAATGTGGCAATTGCTAACATGATTCGGACAGACTTAAGCATCGCTACAGTTGAGAAAATCTCATTGTAGTGAACACCTTGAACTTGTCGAAAACCTTTTTGCGACAAGTCGAGCTTTGTAGATAGTAACACTACTATCAACATCTGTCTTCCTCTTGAAGATCATTTATACAATATGGCTTGCCGATCATCGGGCAACTCCATCAAAGTCCACACTTTGTTCTCATACATGGATCCCATCTCAGATTTCATGGCCTCAAGCCATTTCACGAAATCTGGGCTCATCATTGCTTCCTCATAGTTCGTAGGTTCATCATGGTCTAGTAACATGACTTCCAGAACAGGATTACCGTACCATTCTGGTGCGGACTGCACTTTGGAAGACCTACGAGGTTTTGTAGTAACTTGATCTGAAGTTTCATGATCATCATCATTAGCTTCCTCACTAATTGGTGTAGGAATCACTGGAACTGATTTCTGTGATGAACTACTTTCCAATTCGGGAGAAGGTACAAATTACCTTATCAAGCTCTACTTTCCTCCCACTCACTTCTTTCAAGAGAAACTCCTTCTCTAGAAAGGATCCATTCTTAGCAACGAATGTTTTGCCTTCAGATCTGTGATAGAAGGTGTACCCAACAGTTTCCTTTGGGTATTCTATGAAGACGCATTTCTCCGATTTGGGTTCGAGCTTATCAGGTTGAAAACCTTTTTCGTATAAGCATCGCAACTCCAAACTTTAAGAAACGACAACTTAGGTTTACTGCTAAACCATAGTTCATACGGTGTCGTCTCAACGGATTTAGATGGTGCCCTATTAAACGTGAATGCAGCTGTCTCTAATGCATAACCCCAAAACGATAGTGGTAAACCGATAAGAGACATCATAGATCGCACCATATCTAGTGAAGTACGATTACGACGTTCGGACACACCATTACATTGTGGTGTTCCAGGTGGCGTGAGTTGCGAAACTATTTTACATTGTTTCAAATGAAGACCAAACTCGTAACTCAAATATTCGTCTCCACGATAAGATCATAGAAACTTTATTTTTCTTGTTACGATGATTTCCCACTTCACTTTGAAACTCTTTGAACTTTTCAAATGTTTCAGACCTATGTTTCATCAAGTAGATATACCCATATCTGCTCAAATCATCTGTGAAGGTCAGAAAATAACGATACACGCCATGATCCTTAACACTCATCGGATCGCATACATCGATATGTATTATTTCCAATAAGTTAGTAGCTCGTTGTTCCGGGGAACGGAGTTTTAGTCATCTTGCCCAAAAAGGCACGGTTCGCAAGCATCAAATGTTTCATAACCAAGTGATTCCGAAGATCCATCTTTATGGAGTTCCTTCATGCGCTTTACACAGATATGACCCAAACGGCAGTGCCACAAATAAGTTGCACTATCATTATTAACTTTGCATCTTTTGGCATCAATATTACGAATATGTGTATCACTACGATCGAGATCCAACAAACTATTTTCATTGGGTGTATGACCATTTGAAGGTTATATTCATGTAAACAGAACAACAATTATTCTCTGACTTTAAATGAATAACCGTATTGCAATAAACATGATCAAATCATATTCATGCTCAACGCAAACGCCAAATAACATTTATTTAGGTTTAACACTAATCTCGAAAGTATAGGGAGTGTGCGATGATGATCATGTCAATATTGGAACTACTTCCAACACTCATCGTCACTTCCCCTTCAACTAGTCTCTGTTTATTCTGTAACTCCTGTTTCGAGTTACTAATCTTAGCAACCGAACAAGTATCAAATACTTAGGGGCTACTATAAACACTAGTAAGGCACACATCAATGACCTGTATATCAAATATACCCTTGTTCACTTTGCCATCCTTCTTATCCACCAAATATTCAGGGCATTTCCACTTCCAGTGACCATTTCCTTTGCAGTGTAAGCACTCAGTTTCAGGCTTTGGTCCAACTTTGGTCTTCTTCACGGGAGTGACAACTTGTTTGCCATTCTACTTGAAGTTTCCCTTTCTTTCCCTTTGCCCTTTTCTTGAAACTAGTGGTCTTGTCAATCATCAACACTTGATGCTCTTTCTTGATTTCTACCTTCGTCGATTTCAACATCACGAAGAGCTCGAGAATTGTTTTCGTCATCCCTTGCATACTATAGTTCATCACAAAGTTCTAGTAACTTAGTGATGATGACTAGAGAATTCTGTCAATCACTATCTTATCTGGAAGATTAACTCCCACTTGATTCAAGCGATTGAAGTACCCAGAGAATCTGAGCACATGCTCACTAGTTGAGCGATTCTCCTCCATCTTTTAGCTATAGAACTTGTTGGTGACTTCATATCTCTCAACTCGGGTATTTGCTGGAAATATTAACTTCAACTCCTGGAACATCTCATATGGTCCATGACGTTCAAAACGTCTTTGAAGTTCCGATTCTAAGCCGTTTAAGCATGGTGCACTAAACTATTAAGTAGTCATCATTTTGAGCTAGCCAAACGTTCATAACGTCTGCATCTGCTCCTGCAATAGGTTTGTCACCTAGCGGAGCATCAAGGACATAATTCTGCTGTGCAGCAATGAGGATAAACCTCAGATCACGGATCCAATCCGCATCATTGCTACTAACATCTTTCAACACAGTTTTCTCTAGGAACATATCAAAATAAACATATGAAAGCAACAACGCGAGCTATTGATCTACAATATAATTTGCAAAATACTACCAGGACTAAGTTCATGATAAATTTAAGTTCAATTATCATATTACTTAAGAACTCCCACTTAGACAGACATCTCTCTAGTCATCTAAGTGATCACGTGATCCAAATCAACTAGACCATGTACGATCATCACGTGAGATGGAGTAGTTTTCAATGGTGAGCATCACTATGTTGATCATATCTACTATATGATTCACGCTCGACCTTTCGGTCTCCGTGTTTCGAGGCCATATCTGTATATTCTAGGCTCATCAAGTTTAACCTGAGTATTGCGTATGTGCAACTGTTTTGCACCCGTTGTATTTGAACGTAGAGCCTATCACACCCGATCATCACATGGTGTCTCAGCACGAAGAACTTTCGCAACGGTGCATACTCAGGGAGAACACTTTTATCTTGAAATTTAGTGAGAAATCATATTATAATGCTACCGTCAATCAAAACAAAATAAGATGTATAAAAGATAAACATCATATGAAATAAAAAATATGTGACATGATATGGCCATCATCATCTTGTGCATTTGATCTCCATCTCCAAAGCATCGTTATGATCTCCATCGTCACCGGCATGACACCATGATCTCCATCATCTTGATCTATATCAATGTGTCGTCACATAGTCGTCTCGCCAACTATTGCTCTTGCAACTATTGCTATCGCATAGCGATAAAGTAAAGCAATTATTTGGCACTTGCATCTTATGCAATAAAGAGACAACCATAAGGCTTCTTCCAGTTGCCGATAACTTCAACAAAACATGATCATCTCATACAACAACTTATATCTCATCAAGTCTTGACCATATCACATCACAACATGCCCTGCAAAAACAAGTTAGACGTCCTCTACTTTGTTATTGCAAATTTTACGTGGCTGCTACGGGCTGAGCAAGAACCGTTCTTACCTACGCATCAAAACCACAATGATAGTTCGTCAAGTTAGTGTTGTTTTAACATTCACAAGTTAGCCACACTCGGTTCAACTAAAGTTGGAGAAACTGACACCCGCCAGCCACCTGTGTGCAAAGCACGTCGGTAGAACCAGTCTCATGTAAGCGTACGCGTAATGTCGGTCCGGGCCACTTCATCCAACAATACCGTCGAACTAAAGTATGACATGCTGGTAAGCAGTATGACTTGTATCGCCCATAACTCACTTGTGTTCTACTCGTGCATATAACATCTACGCATAAAACCTGGCTCGGATGCCACTGTTGGGGAACGTAGTAATTTCAAAAAAATTCTACGCACACGCAAGATCATGGTGATGCATAGCAACGAGAGGGGAGAGTGTTGTCCACATACCCTCGTACACCGAAAGCGGAAGCGTTAGAACAACACGGTTGATGTAGTCATACGTCTTCACGGCCCGACCGATCAAGCACCGAAACTACGACACCTCCGAGTTTTAGCACACGTTCAGCTCGATGATGATCCCCGGACTCCGATCCAGCAGAATGTTGGCGAAGAGTTCTGTTAGCACGACGGCGTGGTGATGATCTTGATGTTCTACTGTCGCAGGGCTTCGCCTAAGCACCGCTACAATATTATCGAGGACTATGGTGGAGGGGGCTACCGCACACGGCTAAGAGATCAAGAGATCAATTGTTGTTGTGTCTAGAGGTGCCCCCTGCCCCCGTATATAAAGGAGCAAGGGGGGAGGCGGCCGGCCAAGAGGAGGGCGCGCCAAGGGGGGAGTCCTACTCCCACCGGGAGTAGGACTCCTCCTTTCCTTGTTGGAGTAGGAGAGAAGGAAAGAGGAGGAGAGGGAAAAGGAAAAGGGGGCTGCACCCCTTGTCCAATTCGGACCAGAGGCCTTCCTTTTGGCCTCTCTCCTCTATTCCCGTATGGCCCAATAAGGCACATATACTCCCCCGCGAATTCCCGTAACTCTCCGGTACTCCGAAAAATACCCGAATCACTCAGAACCTTTCGGAAGTCCGAATATAGTCGTCCAATATATCGATCTTTACGTCTCGACCATTTTGAGACTCCTAGTCATGTCCCCGATCACATCCAGGACTCCGAACTCCTTCGGTACATCAAAACTCATAAACTCATAATATAACTGTCATCGAAACCTTAAGCGTGCGGACCCTACGGGTTCGAGAACTATGTAGACATGACCGAGACTCGTTTTCGGTCAATAACCAATAGCGGGACCTGGATGCTCATATTGGCTCCTACATATTCTACGAAGATCTTTATCGCTCAAACCGCATAACAACATACGTTGTTCCCTTTGTCATCGGTATGTTACTTGCCCGAGATTCGATCGTCGGTATCTCAATACCTAGTTCAATCTCGTTACCAGCAAGTCTCTTTACTCGTTATGTAATGCATCATTCCGTAACTAACTCATTAGTTACATTGCTTGCAAGGCTTATAGCGATGTGCATTACCGAGAGGGCCCAGAGATACCTCTCCGACAATCAGAGTGACAAAACCTAATCTCGAAATACGCCAACTCAACATGTACCTTTGGAGACACCTGTAGAGCTCCTTTATAATCACCCAGTTACGTTGTGACGTTTGGTAGCACACAAAGTGTTCCTCCGGTAAACGGGAGTTGCATAATCTCATAGTTGTAGGAATATGTATAAGTCATGAAGAAAGCAATAGCAACATACTAAACGATCAAGTGCTAAGCTAACGGAATGGGTCATGTCAATCACATCATTCTACTAATGATGTGATCCCGTTAATCAAATGACAACTCATGTCTATGGTTAGGAAACATAACCATCTTTGATTAATGAGCTAGTCAAGTAGAGGCATACTAGTGACATTAAGTTTGTCTATGTATTCACACATGTATCATGTTTCCGGTTAATACAATTCTAGCATGAATAATAAACATTTATCATGAAATAAGGAAATAAATAATAACTTTATTATTGCCTCTAGGGCATATTTCCTTCATGGACCCCCTCCCAAAGATGAAGCCTCCATCACTGAGTCCTCGTCCACGGCGATAGGAGAAGAGGGCGCTGAGGCCACCTGCCCCGAGCCTCCTTCATAGATCGGAACCACCACCTGCAGCTCCGTCATCACGACAGAAGAAGAGGGAACCGAGACCACCAGCCCCGGACCCCCTCCCGAGGGAAAGACCTCCACCGCCGGACCCTCGATCTGAGGAGAATCAACAACATGGGAAGGGGCCTCCTCCTCCTCTCCCCTGACCAAGATCGGCGAAGCCCCAAGGATGGGACTCACAGCATCCTCAAAATCCAAAGCAGGTAACATGTGCTCAAAAACCTCGACAGACTCCACCCGCTCACTCCAAAGTCTCAGAGGTGCAGAAGTAGGCTCGAGAGACCCAAATCTTAGAGAAGTCGTAGGCACCGAGGAGGGTGGAACCGTCCCATCCCTGGTCGTCCGAGAAACGGACCCCGGTCCCTTGGACAACTCTCGTCCAGGATCATCGTCCGGTGTCTCCTTAGCTCCCGCGCTGTCATCTCCCTCGTGCATATCAACATCAGTCCCGGTAGCCGCCTCGGCGAACAGGCTCTCATCCTCAAACTCAATCACTAGGTTGTAAATCTGGCCTCGATATGACCACTTGACCACATCAGGCACGAACTCAATGTCCAAAATACTGACCAGTAGACGAGCTACCCCGAGAGCTCTGATAAAAGCCATATCCACTCGCTCAGTTTTCCCCACCATAATGCCCAAGCTAGCCACGACCCTAGCATCCTGCATAGGCTTCGAGGGAGCCCCAAAAAAACGCAGCCAAGCCTGAGTAAGAGGCTTACCCTGAGGCTCAACCAACTTCCACTCATGGAACTCGAGGATACCATCTGTACCCGGCACTTTGCACATCCCAAAACTCAGAAGTTTCTGAAAATCCTCCACCGAAGGGAACTCAACCCTAAGCAACTTTGCCTCGAGACTGACAAGCTCCCAATGGAAGTCCCCTGGAGCTAACTATTGGGGAACGTAGTAATTTCAAAATTTTCCTACGCACACGCAAGATCATGGTGATGCATAGAAACGAGAGGAGAAAGTAATTTCCACGTACCCTCGTAGACCATAAGCGGAAGAGTTATGACAACGCGGTTGATGTAGTCGTACGTCTTCACGATCCGACCAATCCAAGTACCGAACGTACGGCACCTCCGAGTTCAGCACACGTTCAGCTCGATGACGATCCCCGGACTCCGATCCAGCAAAGTGTCGGGGATGAGTTCCATCAGCACGACGGCATGGTGACGATGATGATGTTCTACCGGCGCAGGGCTTCGCCTAAACTCCGCGACGATATGACCAAGGTGGAATATGGTGTAGGGGGGCACCGCACACGGCTAAGGAACGATCACGTAGATCAACTTGTGTGTTATGGGGTGCCCCCTGCCCCCGTATATAAAGGAGGGAGGGGGGGAGGTGCGGTCGGCCCCTAGGGGTGCGCCTGGAGGAGTCCTACTCCCACCGGGAGTAGGACTCCCCCCTCTTGCCTTGGTGGAGAAGGAAAGGGGGGAGGGGAAAGAGGAAAGGGGGGCGCCCTGGCCGGCCCTTCCTCTTGTCCCTCATGGCCCATGTAGGCCCATTAACCCCCGGGAGGGTTCCGGTAACCCCCCGGTGTTCCGGTAAAATCCTGATTTCACCCGGAACCATTCCGATATCCAAATATAGGCTTCCAATATATCAATCTTTATGTCTTGACCATTTCGAGACTCCTCGTCATGTCCGTGATCACATCCGGGACTCCGAACAACCTTCGGTACATCAAAACTTATAAACTCATAATAAAACTGTCATCGTAACGTTAAGTGTGCGGACCCTACAGGTTCGAGAACTATGTAGACATGACCAAGAACCATTTCCGGTCAATAACCAATAGCGGAACCTGGATGCTCATATTGGCTCCTACATATTCTACGAAGATCTTTATCGGTCAAACCGCATAACAACATACGTTGTTCCCTTTGTCATCGGTATGTTACTTGCCCGAGATTCGATCGTCGGTATCCAATACCTAGTTCAATCTCATTACCGGCAAGTCTCTTTACTCGTTCTGTAATACATCATCCCGCAACTAACTCATTAGTTGCAATGCTTGCAAGGCTTAAGTGATGTGTATTACTGAGAGGGCCCAGAGATACCTCAACGAAAATCGGAGTGACAAAACCTAATCTCGAAATACACCAACCCAACATGTACCTTTGGAGACACCTGTAGTACTCCTTTATAATCACCCAGTTACGTTGTGACGTTTGGTAGCACCCAAAGTGTTCCTCCGGTAAACGGGAGTTGCATAATCTCATAGTTACAGGAACATGTATAAGTCATGAAGAAAGCAATAGCAATATACTAAACGATCAAGTGCTAGGCTAACGGAATGGGTCATGTCAATCACATCATTCTCCTAATGATGTGATCCCGTTAATCAAATGACAACACATGTCTATGGTTAGGAAACATAACCATCTTTGATTAATGAGCTAGTCAAGTAGAGGCATACTAGTGACGTTATGTTTGTCTATGTATTCACACATATATCATGTTTCCGGTTAATAAAATTCTAGCATGAATAATAAACATTTATCATGATATAAGGAAATAAATAATAACTTTATTATTGCCTCTAGGGCATATTTCCTTCTGTCTCCCACTTGCACTAGAGTCAATAATCTAGTTCACATCAGCATGTGATTCAACACCAATATTCACATCTGTATGTGATTAATACCCATAGTTCACATCGTCATGTGATCAATACCCAAAGGGTTTACTAGAGTCAATAATCTAGTTCACATCGCTATGTGATTAACACCCAAAAGAGTACTAAGGTATGATCATGTTTTGCTCGTGAGAGAAGTTTAGTCAACGAGTCTGTCACATTCAGAGCCATATGTATTTTGCAAATATTCTATGTCTTCAATGCTATGCATGGAGCTACTCTAATTGCTCCCACTTTCAATATGTATCCAGATTGAGACTTAGAGTCATCTGGATCAGTGTAAAAGCTTGCACCGATGTAACTTTTTATGACGGGCTCTTTTACCACCTCCATAATCGAGAAACATCTCCTTAGTCCTCACTAAGGATATTCTTGACCGCTGCCCAGCGATCTACTATTAGATCAAAATTGTATTCCTTTGCCAAACACAGAGCAAGGTATACAATAGGTCTGGTTCACAACATAGCATACTTTATAGAACCTATGACTGAGGCATAGGGAATGACTTTTCATTCTCTTTCTATTTTCTGCCATAGTCGGGTTTTGAGTCTTACTCAACTTCACACCTTGCAACACAGGCAAGAACTCTTTCTTTGACTGTTCCATTTTGAACTACTTCAAAAAAATTTATCAAGGTATGTACTCATTGAGAAACTTATCAAGCGTCTTGATCTATCTATATAGATCTTGATTCTCAATGTGTAAGCAGCTTCACCGAGGTCTTTCTTTGAAAAACTCCTTTCAAACACTCCTTTATGCTTTCCAGAAAATTCTACATCATTTCCGATTAATAATATGTCATTCACATATACTTATCAGAAATGCTGTAGTGCTCTCACTCACTTTCTTGTAAATATAGGTCTTTCCAAAAGTTTATATAAAACCATATGCTTTGGTCAACTCATCAAAGCGTATATTCCAACTCCGAGATGCTTGCACCAGTCCATTGATGGATTGCTGGAGCTTGCACACTTTGTTAGCATCTTTAGGATTGACAAAAACTTTCTGGTTGCATCATATACAACTCTTCTTTAATAAATCCATTAAGGAATGCAGTTTTGACATCCATTTGCCAGATTTCATAAAATGTGGCAATTGCTAACATGATTCAGACAGACTTAAGCTTCGATACGAGTGAGAAAATCTCATCGTATTCAACACCTTGAACTTGTTGAAAACATTTCGGAACAAGTCGAGCTTGGTAGATAGTAACACTACTATCAGTGTCCGTCTTCCTCTTGAAGATCCATTTATTTAACATGGCTTGCTGATCATCGAGCAAGTCAATCAAAGTCCATACTTTGTTCTCATACATGGATCATATCTCAGATTTTATGGCCTCAAGCCATTTCGTGGAATCTGGGCTCATCATCGCTTCCTCATAGTTCGTAGGTTCATCATGTTCTAGTAACATGACTTCCAGAACATGATTACCGTACCACTCTGGTGCAGATCTTACTCTGGAAGACCTACGAGGTTTGGTAGCAACTTGATCTGAAGTTTCATGATCATCATCATTAACTTCCTCACTAATTGGTGTAGGAATCACTGGAACTGATTTCTGCGATGAACTACTTTCCAATAAGGGAGAAGATACAATTAACTCATCAAGTTCTACTTTCCTCCCACTCACTTCTTTCGAGAGAAACTCCTTGTCTAGAAAGGATCCATTTTAGCAACAAAAATATTGCCTTTGGATCTGTGACAGAAGGTGTACCCAACAGTTTCCTTTGGGTATTCTATGAAGACGCACTTCTCCGATTTGGGTTCGAGCTTATCAGGTTGAAACTTTTTCACCTAAGCATCGCAGCCCCAAACTTAAAGAAACGACAACTTTGGTTTCTTGCTAAACCACAGTTTATAAGGCGCTGTCTCAACGGATTTTGATGGTGCCCTATTTAAAGTGAATGCAGTTGTCTTTAATGCATAACCCCAAAACAATAGTGGTAAATCGGTAAGAGACATCATAGATTGCACTATATCCAATAAAGTAATGTTATGACGTTTGGACACACCATTAAGCTGTGGTGTTCCAGGTGGCATGAGTTTGTGAAACTATTCCACATTGTTTTAATTGAAGACCAAACTCGTAACTCAAATATTTGTCTCCGCGATCAAATTGCAGAAACTTTATTTTCTTGTTACGATCATTCTCCACTTCACTCTGAAATTCTTTGAAATTTTCAAATGTTTCAGACTTGTGCTTCATTAAGTAGATATTTCATATCTGCTCAATTCATCTTGTGAAGGTCAGAAAATAACGATACCCGCCACGAGCATCAACACTCATTGGACCGTATACATCGGTATGTATTATTTCCATCAAGTCAGTAGCTCGTTCCATTGTTCCGGAGAACGGAGTTTTAGTCATCTTGCCCAAAAGGCACGGTTCGCAAGCATCAAATGATTCATAACCAAGAGATTCCAAAAATCCATCTTTATGGAGTTTCTTCATGCGCTTTACACCGATATGACCCAAATGGCAGTGCCACAAATAAGTTGCACTATCATTACCAACTTTGCATCTTTTGGCATCAATATTATGAATATGTGTATTACTACGATCGAGATCCAACAAACTATTTTCATTGGGTGTATGACCATCGAAGGTCTTATTCATGTAAACAAAACAACAATTATTCTTTGACTTTAAATGAATAACCGTATCGCAATAAACATGATCAAATCATATGCATGCTTAACGCAAACGCCAAATAACATTTATTTAGGTTTAACACTAATCCCGAAAGTATAGGGAGTGTGCGATGATGATCATATCAATCTTGGAACCACTTCCAACACTCATCGTCACTTCCCCTTCAACTAGTCTCGGTTTATTCTGTAACTCCTGTTTTGAGTTACTAATATTTAGCAACCAAACAAGTATCAAATACTCAGGGGCTACTATAAACACTAGTAAAGTACATATCAATAACATGTATATCAAATATACCCTTGTTCACTTTGCCATCCTTCTTATCCACCAAATATTCAGGGCATTTCCGCTTCTAGTGACCATTTTCCTTTGCAGTATAATCACTCAGTTTTAGGCTTTGGTCCAGCTTTGGGCTTCTTCGCGGGACTGACAACTTGCTTGTCATTCTACTTGAAGTTCCCTTTCTTTCCCTTTGCCCTTTTCTTGAAACTAGTGATCTTGTCAACCATCAGCACTTGATGATCTTTCTTGATTTCTACCTTCGTTGATTTCAACATCACGAAGAGCTCGGGAATCGTTTTCGTCATCCCTTGCATACTGTAGTTCATCACAAAGTTCTACTAAC
The DNA here is from genome assembly GCF_018294505.1 of Triticum aestivum. Classification (NCBI taxonomy): domain Eukaryota; kingdom Viridiplantae; phylum Streptophyta; class Magnoliopsida; order Poales; family Poaceae; genus Triticum; species Triticum aestivum. Next base: position 138,197,385 of record NC_057801.1, read on the forward strand.
TTGGTGATGGTGACTAGAGAACTCTATCAATCACTATCTTATCTGGAAGATTAACTCCCACTTGATTCAAGCGATTGTAGTACCCAGACAATCTGAGCACATGCTCACTAGTTGAGCGATTCTCTTCCATCTTTTAGCTATAGAACTTGTTGGAGACTACATATCTCTCAACTCGGGTATTTGCTGGAAATATTAACTTCAACTCCTGGAACATCTCATATGGTCCATGACGTTTCAAAAACGTCTTTGAAGTCCCAATTCTAAGCCGTTAAGCATGGTGCACTAAACTATCAAGTAGTCATCATATTGAGCTAGCCAAACATTCATAACGTCTGCATCTGCTCCTGCAATAGGTCTGTCACCTAGCGGTGCATTAAGGACATAATTCTTCTGTGCAGCAATGAGGATAAACCTCAGATCACGGATCCAATCCGCATCATTGCTACTAACATCTTTCAACTTAGTTTTCTCTAGGAACACATATAAAACATAGGGATGCAACAACACGAGCTATTGATCTACAACATAATTTGCAAAATACTACCAGGACTAAGTTCATGATAAATTAAAGTTCAATTAATCATATTACTTAAGAACTCCCACTTAGATAGACATCCCTCTAATCCTCTAAGTGATTACGTGATCCATATCAACTACACCATGTCCGATCGTCACGTGAGATGGAGTAGTTTCAACAGTGAACGTCAATATGTTGATCATATCTACTATATGATTCATGCTCGACCTTTCGGTCTCCGTATTCCGAGGCCATATCTGTTATATGCTAGGCTCATCAAGTTTAACCTGAGTATTCCGCGTGTGCAACTATTTTGCACCCGTTGTATTTGAACGTAGAGCCTATCACACCCGATCATCACGTGGTGTCTCAGCATGAAGAACTTTCGCAATGGTGCATACTCAGGGAGAACACTTGATAATTTAGTGAGAGATCATCTTAAAATGCTACCGTCAATCAAAGCAAGATAAGATGCATAAAGGATAAACATCACATGCAATCAATATAAGTGATATGATATGGCCATCATCATCTTGTGCTTGTGATCTCTATCTTCGAAGCACCGTCGTGATCACCATCGTCACCGGCGCGACACCTTGATCTCCATCGTAGCATCATTGTCGTTACGCCATCTATTGCTTCTACGACCATCGCTACCGCTTAGTGATAAAGTAAAGCAATTACAGGGCGTTTGCATTTCATACAATAAAGCGACAACCTTATGGCTCCTGCCAGTTGCCGATAACTTCGGTTACAAAACATGATCATCTCATACAATAAAATATAGCATCACGTCTTGACCATATCACATCACAACATGCCCTGCAAAAACAAGTTAGAAGTCCTCTACTTTGTAGTTGCAAATTTTACGTGGCTGCTACGGGCTTAGCAAGAACCGTTCTTACCTACGCATCAAAACCACAACGATAGTTCGTCAAGTTAATGCTGTTTTAACCTTCGCAAGGACCGGGCGTAGCCACACTCGGTTCAGCTAAAGTGAGAGAGACAGACACCCGCCAGTCACCTTTAAGCATGAGTGCTCGTAACGGTGAAACCAGTCTCGCGTAAGCGTACGCGTAATGTCGGTCCGGGCCGCTTCATCTCACAATACCGCTGAGCCAAAGTATGACATGCTGGTAAGCAGTATGACTTGTATCGCCCACAACTCACTTGTGTTCTACTCGTGCATATGACATCTACGCATAAAACCTGGCTCGGATGCCACTGTTGGGGAACGTAGTAATTTCAAAATTTTCCTACGCACACGCAAGATCATGGTGATGCATAGCAATGAGAGGAGAGAGTAATGTCCACGTACCCTCGTAGACCGTAAGTGGAAGGGTTATGACAACGCGGTTGATGTAGTCGTACGTCTTCACGATCCGACCGATCCAAGTACCGAACGTACGACACCTCCGAGTTCAGCACACGTTCAGCTCGATGACGATCCCCGGACTCCGATCCAGCAAAGTGTCGGGGATGAGTTCCGTCAGCACGACGGCGTGGTGAAGATTATGATGTTCTACCGGTGCAGGGCTTCGCGTAAACTCCATGACGATATGACCGAGGTGGAATATGGTGGAGGGGGGCACCGCACACGGCTAAGGAACGATCACGTAGATCAACTTGTGTGTTATGGGGTGCCCCCTGCCCCCGTATATAAAGGAGGGAGGGGGGAGGTGCGGCCGGCCCCCTAGGGGTGCGCCTGGAGGAGTCCTACTCCCACCAGGAGCAGGACTCCCCCTCTTGCCTTGGTGGAGAAGGAAAGGGGGGAGGGGAAAGAGGAAAGGGGGGCGCCACCCCCCTCCTTGTCCTATTCGGACTTGGGGGGAGAGGGGGCGCGCGGCCTGCCCTGGCTGGCCCTTCCTCTTGTCCCTCATGGCCCATGTAGGCCCATTAACCCCCGGGAGGGTTCCGGTAACCCCCCGGTGTTCCGGTAAAATCCCGATTTCACCCGGAACCATTCCGATATCCAAATATAGGCTTCCAATATATCAATCTTTATGTCTTGACCATTTCGAGACTCCTCGTCATGTCTGTGATCACATCCGGGTCTCCGAACAACCTTCGATACATCAAAACTTATAAACTCATAATAAAATTGTCATCGTAATGTTAAGCGTGCGGACCCTACGGGTTCGAGAACTATATAGACATGACCGAGAACCGTTTTCGGTCAATAACCAATAGCGGAACCTGGATGCTCATATTGGCTCCTACATATTCTATGAAGATCTTTATCGGTCAAACCGCATAACAACATACGTTGTTCCCTTTGTCATCGGTATGTTACTTGCCCGAGATTCGATCGTCGGTATCCAATACCTAGTTCAATCTCGTTACCGGCAAGTCTCTTTACTCGTCCCGTAATACATCATCCCGCAACTAACTCATTAGTTGCAATGCTTGCAAGGCTTAAGTGATGTGTATTACTGAGAGGGCCCAGAGATACCTCTCTGACAATCGGAGTGACAAAACCTAATCTCAAAATACGCCAACCCAACATGTACCTTTGGAGACACCTGTAGTACTCCTTTATAATCACCCAGTTACGTTGTGACGTTTGGTAGCACCCAAAGTGTTCCTCCGGTAAACGGGAGTTGCATAATCTCATAGTTACAGGAACATGTATAAGTCATGAAGAAAGCAATAGCAATATACTAAACGATCAAGTGCTAGGCTAAAGGAATGGGTCATGTCAATCACATCATTCTCCTAATGATGTGATCCCGTTAATCAAATGACAACACATGTCTATGGTTAGGAAACATAACCATCTTTGATTGATGAGCTAGTCAAGTAGAGGCATACTAGTGACGTTATGTTTGTCTATGTATTCACACATGTATCATGTTTCCGGTTAATACAATTCTAGCATGAATAATAAACATTTATCATGATACAAGGAAATAAATAATAACTTTATTATTGCCTCTAGGGCATATTTCCTTCACTAACTCCCAGAGCCGCTGCACTATCTGGGTCTCAGAGACCTCTCCTCTGGTCACTTTGACAATCCCAGTGGTCATGCTCTGAGCCTTGTCAGGAACCTCCCTCTCATTCGGAGACTCAAAGAACGTGAGTTCAGCACAGTACACTCCATACATCATAAGAGCGGTGCCTGATCCCGCAAAAGCGGACATACCCCCGAGCCATGTGCCGGTTTGCCACAAGTATCACACAAATCCGCCACGCACTCAGCAATAAAATGACCCTTCTCGCCACAACGATAGCATAACATTTTTTCCTTCTTGCGTGCCCACTTGGATGCCCTATCCGAATCAACCATGCCTGACACCTACACAGACACAAACCCCATGGTCTCATTCCCAGGTACCTCAACATCAGCGAGTGCCGTCACCACCTCCATAGCCTGACCGGACAACCCCGGCTCCTCGGCAGCCCCGCCAACGACCGTTTGCTCGACAACAACGGTCGGAGGAGGCTGTCGTGGACGATACTAGCCACCTCGACCACCACGATGACCGCGGAAACCACCCCGGTGTCAATATCTTGGGCCAGACGCCTCCTCAACAAAACCACACGTAGGACCCCTAAAAGGCCTCTCTGCCGAACCATCACTCTGCCAAGCATATCCTCGACCACCACCCGTGGACGAGGAACCCCGATGTTGACCATCTCCATATGCATTATAACCGTCATCGCCCCATTGACCCCAGGGCGCATCCGTAGCATCTCCAATAGTCGAAGTTTGCGGCGGCGGTGCCTGCGTCAGCACCGGCGCAACCCGATTCTGCGATGACCGGACGACAAGAGGCGGCCTCGCGCCGTACTGAGGCGCCGCTGGTCGAGGCTCCAGGCCAGTTGTCGAGGGCGGCGGCCTCGGTCCATGCGCCATACCACCCCTACTAGCAGCAGCAATCGTGACCGAGTTCGACACCGATGGACGAGGAGCTATGTTCACTCCACCCCGAGCCGCCGTCTGCTGCGGCACCACAACCGGCACCGGAGGCCGAGCGCCCGGGATACCACCACCGCGCCAAGCAGCGCCCCGCCACCCGCATGCGGCCTAGGGCCGGTCAACTCCGGGGCAGCCCGGCCGACACCAGCGCCCGGCAGCGGGGCAGTCCCACCACGGCCAGTTCCCGGCGGCGGACCGTTCCCACCGCGGCCAGCTCCCGGTGGCTGCGCAATCACACCGCGGCCAGCACGACCCGTCGCGGGACTTTTCCCAGATAGCGCAGCAGCCCCTCGGCCAGCCATGGCCACGAGGGGAGGGATATGCCTAGCACGCCCAGCACCACGATCACGAAACCCTGGCCGGCCGCGTCGAAGAACCCTAGCCCGAGACGACGGCAGAACCACGTGAGGACCGATCGTGCATGGGGCGACACAACGAGTCGGTATAGGGATCGGGTTAGACTGGGCCACATACCCAGCTAACCCCATCCCATCTACACCCTGGCCCGGCTCACTCAGAACCAGCCCAACCCCTCGCGCATCCAGCTCGCGGCCGAGGAGGCAATTCAAACGGTGCACCCGCACCTCTGAGATCGCGATCGGATCCCCAGCCGACAATGCCGCCGCGGCCGCCGCCGGCGTCAATGAAGCGATTGCCCGACGCGCAAATTTCTTTTTCCTCTTAACTGTAATTCAATATTCCGGCCCAATCAAATCGAAAAGAGTAAGATTCGGAAGACTTACCTTCGGGAGGGGACCCTTCCACGGTCCAATTGCCGTCGCCGCCGTTCTCCGGTGAACTACGCGACGGATCATCTCTTTCTTCTCTCCGGCGTGCAGCCCAATTCTAGCCGGATCATCAGGTGGCAGAACACTATCGATCGTCGTTGTCACCTCATCTTCGTCGTACCCCGAATTAAAAAACTCACAGATCACATCAGACGGAGTCGGTGACGGTGGAGAAGCCGCCGGGATCCCATCGCCGTCGCTGTCCGCATCCTCCTCATCGGAATCTGCAAGGGCCCAAAACCGGCCACCGACACGCCGGCGATCACCGGCGGCAAGGGGCGTCGCAGCCGCGGTCGCCCGCCCGGTCGCCATCATGTTCTATGTGAGTTATTTTATCTCTGAATAACAGAAACGCTATCAGCAAAGGAACATAAATCTTTCAGGCTTTATCAACCCAAGTGCTAGCCATGTGATTGGCCATCCTTTGATGACAGCAGAAATAAAATTATTATGTTCCAGCTGATGTCTGTGCAATTCAGTGAGCTTAGATGACGGTTGATTTGACAAGTAGTAATTGATCCAATTGTCAACTGTGCCACTATGAAATTAGTTATGTTTCGGTGCCAATGTAATACCGAACATAGTCTGCTACGAATTTGATACATTTGAAGGATATGAAGACTCATCAACTCCACGACCTTTCTTTTCTTTTCTTGCACCTAGACCTGCTGATGAGGAGTTGTGTGGGATGTTAATATGGCCGTGTGAGTCGGGTCTATGGAGGAGATGCCGGAGCTCAGTTATAGAGAGATCCGCGTCGAGGTAAACATGTACAGTATACATCCAGTGGAGTTTTCATAGAGGAGCATGCCCAGGTAGCACGCATGCTAGGAAAGTAGCATTTGGAATAAACGCAAGCAAACATTGCTTTACTAAATACGTTGGAGGTGCCTCAACTTGTTCTGGGCGGTCAGTTTAGTGACTAAAGTTGCAAAATACATGAAATTGATGCTCGAACTTGTCAGGCCGCGTAAATACGGTGCCTCCATTCGTATCAGGACATACATCCAGCCCGCGTGACGTACAAACGTGACGGTGGCCTGCCTATCAGTGTCTAAGATGTGCTGGGTGGCCCGCACGTGGGGACTTTTTTTACAAAAATCCTTCTCATTTTTATTTAATAAATAGAATAGCCATCAAAACACTTTATGATAGCGAGAAATGACATTAAAAAAACTCAATAGAGAGGTATCGAACCTGGCACATCATGTTCAACAACAGCACGACCTGGCCAGCCGGCCGAAGTATGCTTCGAATTCAACTATTTGCTACAAAGTGAAGTAAATACTAAATACAATCCACGCATCACTCTACAAATTTCTTTATTTTTATTTTTTTGCAAGTTCCTGTTTAGTTTCATAACGCATAAATTTTCCCATATGAAAAATACAATTATCAATATGCAAATATTTTCCATTATTATTATTGTGTACTTCGAAGAGGCTGAACTTAATTTATGTGCATAATATTAAATTTGAGAAATGTATCAAACATGTTGTGTTTACAGAAATGTAATGATAATTTACACAATAATTTTTTAACTCACGTTGAACTCTTTTAGAAATACATGTTGTAAACTTTTTTAACGCACGCCAAACATTTTCAAAAATGCATTATAATTTTTAATACATGTGAAACATTTTCCAACAACATGCTGAACATTTTTCAGATGCACTAACATTTTCTTTAAGTTTATGGCAGTTGTATTTTGTTCTTACGTTTCTTTTCCAAATGGTGAAAACAATATGAAAAATGAAAATAATGAACTTGAATATTAAGTGTGCAGACCCATACGAGCGCCATATATATGCAGCAACAGAGCATGTTTGAGGGGTACATAGCAACCAAAGAGGAATTTTGGAGCACGGTGGCCACTGAGCATGTTTTTTTCTTGAAAGTTTAAAAACTGGCTAAAAGTTTCATACAAAATTTAAAAATTTCACAAAAAAATGTATGCATGTGCTCTAAGTGAATTTCAAGTTTTGTTTGAAATTTTGTTATATTTTACCCTGAAAAAAAAATACAATAATCCGGCCAAAAAAATTAGCTGATTTTTGCATGTATTTGTCCTTTGTGTATCTCCCACATACAAATACAGTTTTGAAAAAGAAACACGCGGATATATTACATTTCTATGTGTGCATGTACAAAAATGTCAGAAGTTTTTTAGCTGTAAAAATCTGTTTCTTTGACCTTGAAAAAATGGGCACAATGTGCCGGTGCTCCAAAATTACATTTTGCATAACAACGCAATATAAAAGTTCGACTTAGTCCATATCTACTAACACAGTATGGCCCGGTGGACCCCCTATGCGTGCAACATAATCCATAAATTTGTGGGGCTTTCCTTTTTTGAGAGTACGCAATCTCGCGTACCTTAACTTTATAGAAAATAGAAATATATACAAGAATTTGTGGGGCTTTCCCATGTGATTAAATAAAATTTGAGCGGTTTTTTTAAATCCTCATGTCGGGCCACCCAACGACTTCCCTGCTCCCAGCCACTGACAGTTGGGCCACCGCCACATTGGCACGCCACATGGGCTGGGCGTACGTCCGGATACGAATGGAGGCACCATATTTGCACGGCCGGACAAGTTCGGGCACCCGTTTTATGTATTTTGCAACTTTAGGCACTAAACTGACCGTGAGGACAAGTTGAGGCACCTCCAACGTATTTAATTGCATTGCTACTATCGAGATACCACGATAAGAGCTACAAATCCCGCAGCAACGCGCGGGGTATCATTTAGTTATACTTGATGTGCATGACAAGATATTGTTTATATTTACATCAACGTACATTAGGATATGCTGACAGTTGAATCTTTAAGACTCATTGTTCTTTCTTTTGAAGGCCATGGTGCAACATGGGATGGGATCCATTAGTTTGATACAAGATGCGGTACATTGATCCATTTCCCAAAGGTTACCATGAAGCATGGGACCTTGTGCTCATTCAAAGATGATGATGCAACTATCATATCGACGACAAGCCGAGTTAGCATGAAGTGACAAATAGGACAACAAAATCTATTTCTCCAAATGGAGAGGAGAAGAAACCACACGACTATACCGAAAAAGCCGAAGGAGCATGCATAATATAAACAAAGATAGGCGAATATCATATAGAAATCAAGTTTCCAAGACTTAACTTGGGGACTAAACTTTATTCAGGTTTTAGTTGTGTACTAGGTGTCATTTTGAAAGACTTGATGCATGATCAAGGCTTCATTCGAAACCGCACAAGGGAGTGTCGAAAACCTCCCTCGTCTGAATGAGGCCCTAATCCATGTATAAATGGACGGTGTGATGTTTAAATATCGAATACAAAACTTTAATATGGCACTTGCTTCACAAACATGACTTAGAGTGCGACACCCCCCATTTCGAAGTGACGGGAGGGGATCATGTGAAGGCATGGGCTCAATCTTGGTTTGACATGTCTTGTTGTGCCGCTTCTCCACTGGATGATAATTCAGTGTCGCGGTGATATGATGCTACTCTATGGGAGGAGAGGTTCGACATTGCGTTGTCGTGTTGCTTCTCTGACGATGCTGGACGGCCGTCAAGCTGACTGTAATTTATAGGGATTGAAGAATGGGAAATAGGAATCAGAATTGGAGAAGTGATGGGGCGTGGATGCTTAGATTGTGATAAGCCACGTTTCATATAATTTTTGTCACATTGCATATTCGACCTATCCTATATGTTAGAGTTGTGTTGAATATTGTGTACAAGATAGTAGGTTACAGTTGGACTATGAGTTGTATTGTGTTTACATAAGATGTGGAGTCGTGTCCTAGTAGGACACTTGTATCCTAGACCTCTCATATATAGCGGGGGTAGACACACGATGTAACCTATGTCAACATAATAGCATAGAAACGCAGGGAAAGCCGACGGCATGTGCCGGCGTCCAGGGCGACCGGGTGAGTACAAGAAGGATTTTTGGTACGAATTTGCTACTGGTGCATCTTGTGTAATTGACCACATAATGGAAGCTCAGTTGTTTTTTCACAAGGTCAGCTGTACGAAGAATCATGAGGTCATCGGGCATCGGGTTTGAGGTGGAGAAGTTCACGGAACAGAAAACCTTGGGTTATGGCAGACAATGGTGGAAGATTTGTTGGCACAATAGGATACTTGAGGGCGTTGCGGGAAGTCATGTCAGCTAAGATGGAATTATGTGTGATGGATGGAAATTCACGGAAGATGATTTGGGAGCCTCGAGCGTGTCATACAGTCGAACGAGTTCGGCTGGGTCGGACTAGATAGCCTGACGGATCGACGCAAGTCGGTTGATACAGAAGACAGTGGTGGCATCGGTGACGACCACATAGGTGCGTGATGCTGATGGTGACCGACTTCTGGGCGTGGAAACACGTGGCGCAAAGCCTCGAGGGCTTGTGTGACTTCAACAAGACTATGGCGTGGGGTTGATTCAAGGTGGTGTACACACGAAGCTTGAAGTCGACGGGACGCGAGGGTGGACTGATCATCTACCATGGAGTCATGTTGAAGGTGGAGCTGGATTGAGGGGCTATAGTGTAAGGATCCAGAGAATCGAAGCCTATTTCAGCGGGAAAAAGCGAGTGGCACGTAGTTTGGACTAGAGCCCGGTGGTCTGATGGAAGCGTGAAAATCGTCAACGGCCGGTGATGATCGATGGTACTCTATAGTGGGGGTTGAGTGGTGTGGGTTGGCGACCCTTGAGACGGGCCAGGCTCTGGTGGTCATACATGTGGTGAGGCAAATGTGAATTTGACTCGGGATGACTACAAGCAATGGTGAAATTCCTTCAAGTTTCAAACAGGCGGTCAAGAAAGGAGCGGTGATGTTGCTTTCAGGTAACTCTTACGTGTGACACCCAATATGTGAGTTGTTCACTTTCACGCAGGTCAGTGATCAGTGTGTGATGGCGTTGGACGGGTACTCTGAAAGTTGGGAACACAAACTAGAGTAATAAGAAACTTTATTTTGCTCGAGCGTTGACTGTGGTCAAAAAAGAGGAGGGATTACAAGTTGTAGGTGGAGTCACGTGGAGTCTTTGGAGTAACAATGGTGCTCATGGAATAAACTCAAGTTCAATGTACATGGAAGTTTGACGCATGGACGAATCCAAGGTGGTGGAGAATATTCGTCAAGGTGGAGTTTGTTAGAGTTGTGTCGAATATTGTGTACAATGTAGGTTACAGTTGGACTATGAGTTGTATTGTGTTTACATAAGATGTGGAGTCGTGTCCTAATAGGACACTTGTATCCTAGGCCTCTCATATATAGCGGGGATAGACACAAGATGTAACCTATGCCAACATAATAGCACAGGAACGCAGGGGAAGCCGGCGGCATGTGCCGGCGTCCAGGACGACCGGGTGCAGTATTGTGACGGTGTCACGGGGAGAAGCACCCATAGTCAGACCCCGGGGATGTAGCCATATCGATGAACCTCGTTAACAAATCTTGATGTCATGCTTGTGTGATTGCTTGATCCTCGGATGATCGACAAAATGTCTCGGATTTATTCTAACACTTTATGTCCCCGATAAGCTTTTGAGCTTCTGAAAGAGTGCCCGTAGCCAAGCACGGTTGAAAGGGTTAGCCACTGTATATACACAACCTGAAGGTGACTTGGCCCTTTTTGATCAAGAATTATGTGGGTGGGGGAGGGTGGGGGCACTGAAATTCAAGCGGGAGGTTCGTAGAGAGACATAGACGGGTATAAGAGATGACATATCAGATTTTTGTCTAGTTGGAGAACAAGGAAGAGAAGCGGGATGTAGCAAGTGCCAACATACTTCGTGAGAGAAAAAGATGAGCCATTTTTTTCAACACAATACATACACAAGCGCTCATATATACAAGCGCCGGAAATTCTGAAATAAATTCAGAATAAATGCGAGCACCAGCATTAAACCCTGATGGGGTAGGGATACCACTGTCCATCTAACCATCCAAGATTGGTTCGCAGATGAGCCATATATTAATAACATGTCATAGTCGTATGACTAAGTATTGCACAAGTGCACAATTAGGTAAATTATATGTGATATGGCAACTTCATATAGCCGCATGTTGAATATATTATTAACCAGACTCTAAACTTACCCATCTTGGCAAGCAATGGTCCACATATGGGGAGCATTTTGTGGGGTTAACCGGTCAAGGGAGAGGGCTTAGCTGCGGTTTTCTAGCCTAAGAAAACTGCGGTTTTCTGGTTTGGTAGAAATATGGATGGGGGGTCACCCCAGCTGAAATTCAGAGGGAGGGGGGGAGGGGGGATTAGCTAAGACGGCCTGTAAAACCTCCGTAGAAGGCCCGCACTTTTAGAATTATTGTTTTTGGCCTTTGTTGTTTTCATTTGGCTCTTTAAAATGTTGCTACGTACTACTCCCTTCGTTTCTAAATATAACTCTTTTAGAGATTTCAAAATGGACTACATACGAAGCAAAATGAATGAATCTATAGTCTAAAATATGTCTATATACATCAAAAAGTAGTCCGTAGTGAAATCTCTATAAAGACTTATACTCACGGTGGATGAAATCTCTATAAAGACTTATACTCCGTGAAAGAGTGCCCGTCGCTCACCCCGCATGGGCACGGTGTAAAGACTTATACTCATGGCAGTATTTAAAAACGGAGGGGGTAGTATTTATGTTTTGCTTTGTACAGTACAAAATGTAGGCAGTATTTGAATAGGTTTAGAAAGCAATTAGTTTTATCTTTCCCCCCCAAAAAAAGTTTTATCTTGCACCACATGTAACGTCTTTATGCGTTTACGCCAAGCAAAATAACACATTTCCTCATCACCTAAATAAAACTAAAAAAAATAAAAATAAAAAAGCAGCTACACTGAGGCCGCCGGAGGGGAGGGCCATGGATAGGAAGTAGCACAGTCTACACTGGCGAAGGTGACAGTGCGCTTGTCGAGGTCGATCCCGATGTGCATGTTCTGCTGGGCGATGTTCCCCAAGATCATGCCCTGATCTTCCTTGGGGACCTCCATCAACGCCATGCACATCGTCCCCTCCCGCAGCATCACGAACGTGTTCTCCGCCTTGAGCGTCACCACCCCACCGCCTCCCAGCCCCAGCTTCACCTTCGGGACAATCTTCCCGAACGCCGTCTCCCCCACCCCGGACACGTCGTAGCAAATAGGTAAATCCTCGTTCGGTGACTTCACCCGCCGGAGCTTGATGTTCCGGGTCAGCTCCTTCACCATCGGGTCCAGCAGCTCCTTCACAAGTAACGTCAGCGACGTGCCAGAGTCCACCAGGATGCGGGCTCGCTGTGGCAACGTGAAGCTCCTGCCCCCGATCTTGACGGACTCGAGCGCGATGGTGAGATATGCGTCGACGTCGGGGTGGAGCAGCCGCGTGGTTGCTGCGCCCGGCTCCTTCACGGCGGCGCGGGCGCCGAAGTTGAGGATCGAGGGGGTGTTCACGAAGGAGGGCACGAGGCAGTAGGAGAATCTCCGGCCGATCGACGTGGCGGCACCGAGCTGGTTGGCGAGGGAGAAGTTCCCGTCGCCGAGGCCAACGAGTCCATCCCCGGTGAAGGCGCCTTTCGTGGACGTGGAGCAGCCGAAGTTGAAATTGGCCACTTGCAGCTGCGGGCGCTCGCGGCACCCGACGCAGCCGCCTGGGGCGTCGTCGAAGGTCAAGGTCTCCGTGGAGAGGACGCCGCTAGTCTCGGAGCCGTCGCCGTAGGAGTAAACGTACTTGCAGTTGGATTTAGCGTCGCAGGAGACGCCGGTGCCGGTGAACGCGTGGCACGTGCCGGACTTGCAGTTCACGCGGCCGAACGTCGGCGACTTGGACGGGTTGAACACCACCCTCGGCGGCGCTCTCCTGGCGGCTTTGGGAAGATCGGCGGTGCCGTCGTTGCTGCATTTGACCCAGAGGAGGTCGCTGCCGGTGTCGGCATAGACGAGCATCCGTGTAGGCGGCAACCCGATGTTGACGTACATGAGGAAGTCGAACGGCGGGATGGAGATGACCTCAGCCACGCCGCCGTCAGGAGAGCCAGTGCCGGCGGTGGCGGCATACGAGCGTGCCAGTGCCGCGGCGCGCCGCGTGGAACGGCGCGCGGCCGCGAGCATGCGAGCATACGGGGTGAGCGACGGGTCGTGGAACGGCGACTTGACGGAGTGGTCACGGTGGATGAGCTCGACGCTAAAACCGTCGCCGCCGCCATGGCCGACGTAAGCCGTGCACCCGCACATCTGCGCCGTCATGATCACGACGCCGACGAGCAGGACAGCACGAGATACCACACCCGTCATTGTGCCCTAGTAACTAATTAACTCCCAAGGATTAGCTCCACCTCCACCGGTCGTGTCGCGGGTGCCGCTGGTGCAGCGTATACGTATAGTCCATGATGGTGTAGCATATATATACTCCATGAGTAGATGGTAATCAGTAAATGGGGAGCCGAGACGAATGGGGTAAATCATGATTTGATATAAACTGTGATTGACTGCAAAATATACTGCAATGCACACTCATGCATGGACACGGCCGTGATTAGTGATTGCTGAAATATGATTAGTGATGGTACATTAAATTTGATTGGTGATGGTACGTTTAATTCGATTGGAAAGAGGGGATCATGCGGTTTCTATTGCTAAAATATGATTCCCAATATGATTAGTGATTGCTTGTCAAATTTGTACTCGAAGCGTAATCCAGATCGACTGGCAAGACAGGGGGGTGGTCGATTCTTTTCCACTGAGTCGAACGGTAACTGTTTGAGAAAAGGCCAGGAATAAACTGATGGACAACCTGCATATGACTCTCGTCCCACATGCACACATAAGGTTTCAGATGCATCTAGGGCCAGTTTGGTTCCCTGCACTGTTTTTTTTCCTCCTTGCATCTCTGGCTCATATGAGACTGGCTGAGCTAATTAATGCGGGCTCAAAAATCATGTTTTGGTTGTCTGCATATTGTCTCTCTACATCACGACCACAATTTATGCCCCGTATTTGGTTACCTGTGTATGGGTGTTATGAGGTGCTGCACGTTGTTTGGTTGCACATATTTGACAGGTTTCAGTAACCTTGTACTCTATATGGTGAGCTTACCATCTACCATCCTAACAAGTGCTCATTCCATTACATACGACCACAAAAGTAAAACAACACTAGAATCATGATGAACTGGACCGTGATGATAAAGTTCTTCAGCCCACAAAACGTAAACTGAGCAGCAACCTTGCGAAGTTCATCGTTGCTATTCTGTTCGAGCTGGAATTTGTGGTACTCATCCTCTGAATACTGCCTTGTCTTAAACCCTCCTTGAAAGGAGCAACCGGTAGCCCTTGACTTGTTCATTGCATGTTGGGGAGAGGCCGAGACAAATGGGGTAAGTCATGATTTGATATGAACTGTGATTGAGTGCAAAATATAGTGCACACTCTCACGCATGGACACAGCCGTGATTAGTGATTGCTAAAATTTTGCTGAAATATGATTAGTGATGCCACATTAATTTGATTAGTGATGGTACATTTATTTGATTGGAGAGAGTGGATCATGCGGTTTCTAATTCTAAAATAAGATTATTGCTTGTCAGTTTTGTAGAAGCGTAATCCAGATCATCTTGAGGGACACTATATGAATATATTTGTGGCGAACACTATAGAGTTGGACACGACTGCTAACTTTGAAAAATATTGACGCTATTGGTAAACTAATGCCCACCACTGACACATTAGGAACCAGTGACGGCCGACTTTTGGTGCCCACCGCTGCTGTTTTTATCCAACACCAATTCTGTAAAAGCGACCCAACCTGTGGTTGGATGGTTAGAGGGACTGTGGTATCCCCAATCCACTAGGGTTTAAATCGCTATATTAGTCGAATAATCCTAGACGCACGGGCTAACAACGAGGTGCCTTAGCACTAATTAACTTCTCCCCCCTGATTTTCAGGGGGGTGAGGCCCTTCCTCTTCCTAAACCCAGCCCGTAAACCCTGTAACATTTTGTCCGTGTGTGTAGCATCACCGATATTAGCTGGTGTCCTATAGGGTTGTTGTATGCCGTACTATCTATAATCAGGCGGTAGTGGAGGCGGTCGTCGCATGCGCAATTATCAGGTGAGCGCCGGCTCTTTTCCTTAAGAGAATATTCTATCTTTATAATTCATGCATGTGTCAAATAGGTTGATTCTCAAAGTGGTGTGTTTGTTATACTCCATCCAATCCAAATTACTGTACTAGAGCTGCGTCAAATAATTTGGATGGAGGAAGTACAACATAAGTTCTATAGTGTTTTTCCAGGTTTTTGGTTGGGCTTCTTCTTGTATTGCAGGTGCAACATATGCATGAACTAGAGTCTGTTACTTTAGCATGTAGGTTCTATAGGTTCCGGATGATACTATTAAAAGGAGCTCGTAGCCACCGTCTACATCTCTAGCATGTACCCTAGAAACGGATTCTTCCATTTTGTATGCTTCCATTTGTTCTGCCACTTCCTTTGTGCATAGGTGGTTAGAGTTACAGATTTGTAGTATGTTCAACATCAACCAATTATATTTTCAACCGATGCTACATGATTCGTGGCTCCAAAATAATTGCTTCTTTTTTCTGCAAAAGAACCGACCGGCGATGTGTCAGGCCCGCCCGGGGCGCGTATTGGAGGAGATTGTCGTGACAGGGCGCAAGCTCGTCTGGTCAGAAACATATCCAAGAAACAAAGAATCATGGTTCGGCAATCTTTGAAGCAAAGTGTTAGTACAATAAACACATACACGAGACACTAAGAAGGCATGTATAATCATATTGAGAAGATCATGAAAATGATAAGCAAACTCACGTCATGCCATACAAAACCTTGATAGAATTAGCAACGTGGGGTGAAGGTGGCGCCTCTCAGGGCATCACCTGTTGTCATCTGGCCAAACTTACCTCGCCTGCCATGCGAGCAGCACACAAGCCATCAGACGTTGCCACACAAAGATGCACCAGATTGATGGAGGAGGGAAGAGGGCGATGCTTCTTCGTGGAGCATGGAATCGTTGCTCAGAAGCAGGAGCCGTGCTCGAGTAAGGACGGCATGGCCACCTGATGACGGGAGGGTGCACCCCGACACATGGCGCACTGTCGCGGTGCGTTGATAACCCACAAGCATAGGGGATCGCAACAACTTTCGAGGGTAGAGTATTCAACCCAAATTTGTTGATTCGACACAAGGGGAGCCAAAGAATATTCTTGAGTATTAGCAGTTGAGTTGTCAATTCAACCACACCTGGATAACTTAGTATCTGCAGCAAAGTGTTTAGTAGCAAAAGTTGTATGATAATAATGATAACGGTAGCAAAAGTAAAGATAAATGTTTTTGGGTTTTTGTAGTAGTTGTAACAGTAGCAACGAAAAAGTAAATAAGCGAATAACAATATATGAAAACCTCATACGCAATGGATCAGTGATGGATAATTATGCCGGATGCGATTCCTCATGCAATAGCTATAACATAGGGTGATATAGAACTAGCTCCAGTTCATCAATGTAATGTAGGCATGTATTCCGTAAATAGTCATACGTGTTTATGGAAAAGAACTTGTATGACGTCTTTTGTCCAACCCTCCCGTTGAAGCGGGGTCCTAGCGGAAACTAAGGGATATTAAGGCCTCCTTTTAATAGAGAACCGGACCAAAGCATTAACACATAGTGAACACATGAACTCCTCAAACTACGGTCATCACCGAGAAGTATCCCGATTATTGTCACTTCGGGATTGTCGGATCATAACACATAATAGGTGACTATAGACTTGCAAGATAGGATCAAGAACACACATATATTCATGAAAACATAATAGGTTCAGATCTGAAATCATGGCACTCGGGCCCTAGTGACAAGCATTAAGCATGGCAAAGTCATAGCAACATCAATCTCAAAACATAGTGGATATAAGGGATCAAACCCTAACAAAACTAACTTAATTACATGGTAAATCTCATCCAACCCATCACCGTCCAACAAGCCAACGATGGAATTACTCACGCACGGAGGTGAGCATCATGAAATTGGTGATGGAGGATGGTTGATGATGACGACGGCGACGAATCCCCCTCTCCGGAGCCCCGAACGGACTCCATATCAGCCCTCCCGAGAGAGACTAGGGCTTGGCGGCGGCTCCGTGTCGTGAAATGCGATGAAACTTTCTCTCTGATTTTTTTCTCCCCGAGACGGAATATATGGAGTTGGAGTTGCAGTCGGAGGAGGTCCAGGGGGCCCACGAGATAGGAGGCCGCGCCCTAGGGGGGGCGCCCCCCTGTCTCGTGGACAGGCTATGGGCCCCCTGGCATTAGTTCTTTCGCCAAAAATTCTTATTAATTCCAAAAAGTGCCTCCGTGGATTTCCAGGACATTCCGAGAACTTTTCTTTTCTACACATAAAATAACATCATGACAGTTCTGCTGAAAACAGCGTCAGTCCGGGTTAGTTTCATTCAAATCATGCACGTTAGAGTCCAAAACAAGGGTAAAAGTGTTTGAAAAAATAGATACACTGGAGACGTATCAACTCCCCCAAGCTTAAACCTTTGTTTGTTCTCAAGCAATTTAGTTGATAAACTGAAAGTGATAAAGAAAAACTTTTACAAACTCTATTTGCTTTTGTTGTTGTAACATGAAAAGCCAGCATTCAAGTTTCAGCAAATATTATGAACTAATCATACTCACAATAACACATAGGTCTCACAATTACTCATATCAATAGCATAATCAGCTTGCGAGCCATAATAATAAAACTCGGATGACAACACTTTCTCAAAATAATCATAACAATGATATAACAAAATGATATCTCGCTAGCCCTTTCTGATACCGCAAAACATAAATGCAGAGCACCTTTAAAGATCAAGGACTGACTAAACATTGTGATTCATGGTAAAAAAGATCCAGTCAAGTCATACCCAATATAAACCAATAGTAATGAATGCAAATGACAGTGTGCTCTCCAGCGGGTGCTTTTTAATAAGAAGGGATGATGACTCAACATAAAAGTAAATAGATAGGCCCTTCGCAGAGGGAAGCAGAGATTTGTAGAGGTGCCAGAGCTCGATTTTAAAATAGAGATTGAATAACATTTTGAGCGGCATACTTTCGCTGTCAACGCAACAACTATGAGATGGCTGTATCTTCCATACTACATGCATTATAGGCAGTTCCCAAACAGAATGGTAAAGGGATATACTCCCCCAACCACCAACAAGCATCAATCCATAGATTGCTCGAAACAACGAGTGCCTCCAACATACAACAACCCTGGGGGGTTTTGTTTAATTATTTCGATTTGCTTTGATCGTTTTGGATCATGGGACTGGGCATCCCGGTTACCGGCCCTTTCTCGTGAATGAGGAGCGGAGTCCACTCCTCTTGAGAATAACCCACCTAGCATGGAAGATATAGGCAGCCCTAGTTGAAACATGAGTTGCTCGAGTATACAAAACAGAATTTCATTTGAAGGTTTGGAGTTTGACACATACAAATTTACTTGGAACGGCAGGTAAATACCGCATATAGGAAGGTATAGTGGACTCGTATGGAACAACTTTGGGGTTTAAGGAGTTTGGATGCACAAGCAGTATTCCCGCTTAGTACAGGTGAAGGCTAGCAAAAGACTGGGAAGCGGCCAACTGAGAGAGTGACAACAGTCGTAAACATGCATTAAAATTAATTCACACCGAGTACAAGCATGAGTAGAATATAATCCACCATGAACATAAATATCGTGAAGGCTATGTTGATT
The DNA here is from genome assembly GCF_018294505.1 of Triticum aestivum. Classification (NCBI taxonomy): domain Eukaryota; kingdom Viridiplantae; phylum Streptophyta; class Magnoliopsida; order Poales; family Poaceae; genus Triticum; species Triticum aestivum. Next base: position 138,216,371 of record NC_057801.1, read on the forward strand.
TGATTCAACTACATGCGTGAACATGTGCCAAGTCGAGTCACTCAATTCATTTAAAGGAGGATACCATCCCGTCATACCACATCACAATCATTCTAATTGCATGTTGGCACGTAAGGTAAACCATTATAACTCATAGCTAATCAAGCATGACACAAGCAACTATAATCTCTAAATGTCATTGCAAATATGTTTACTTCATAATAGCTGACTCAGGAACGATGAACTCATCATATTTACAAAAATAAGAGAGGTCGAGTTCATACCAGCTTTTCTCATCCCAATAAGTCCATCATATATCGTCATTATTGCCTTTCACTTGCACGACCGAACGATGTGTATAATAATAAGAGTGCACGTGCATTGGACTAAGCTGGAATCTGCAAGCATTCAACTCAAGAGAGAAGACAAGTAATATGGGCTCTAAGTTAAATAGACAATCATGCATATAAGAGCCACTAAGCATTTTCAATATAGTCTTCTCGACCCCCAAAAGAAAGAAAAGAAAATAAAACTATTTACACGGGAAAGCTCCCAACAAGTAAAAGAAAAGAACGAGAAATCTTTTTGGGTTTTTATTTTAATTTCTACTACAAGCAAGGACATTAAACTAACTAATTTTTTTGGTTTTTCTCAAGGTTTATCAAACACACAAGAAGAAAACTAGAAAAAGAAAATTAAACTAACATGGATAATACAATGAAAGAGTATGAGCACCGACGACTAGTGTGTGAACATGAATGTAAAGTTGGTGAGAAATACGTACTCCCTCAAGCTTAGGCTTTTGGCCTAAGTTGGTTTAATACCAATGACCGCCTGGCTGATATCCATAAGTGAAACTGGGGTAGTACTGAGATGCAGAGACGACCGTCTCCTGAGCAGCAGCGTGTTGGTGAGCTTCCTCCATTCCCCTCTCATATTCAGTTGCTTCTTCCCTAGTGACAACATATCTTCCTTTTGCCTGATAATCAAAAAGGTAGGGAGCAAGAAGAGTAACAGTGACGACGTTGTGTCTGTCATAGATTAATCGATAGTGGAGGAATTGTTGATTCCTCTCAAGAAAATGATGATCAAACATAGCTTCTTTATCCAAATAAACAGGAGGTACAATCATATCCCCCTCTCGTGGAGCTATATTAAGAAAATTAGCCACACGGGTTGCATAAATTCCTCCAAAGAAATCTCCCCTTCTACTATTATTCTGCAACCTACGTGCAACTATTGCCCCCAAGTTATAACCTGACACAGCACTCTTGAGGACACTAAGATCAGGGGCACACATGTGACATACGTCGTCCTTACCATTAATGCATCTACCAATAAAGAGAGCAAAGTAATGTATAGCAGGAAAATGAATGCTCCCTATGGTAGCTTGTTCTACGTCCCTAGAATCTTCCACGGTAATACTAGCAATAAAATCTCTAAATTCATATTTGGGAGGATCACTAATATTACCCCACTGCGGGAGTTTGCAAGCAGTTGTGAAATCCTCTAAATCCATGGTACAAGATGTATCATAAATATCAAACATGACACTAGGAGAATTACACGCAGAAATATATTCGAACCTCCGCACAAAGGAATCAGTCAATTGATAATATTGAGGACACTCATCTTGTAAGAAGTCCTCCAACTCGGCATTATGCACATACGCGTCAAATTCCTCCTTGAAGCCTGCTTCGACCATAAAATCATCGGATGGCCACTCACAAGCCCGTACATTTGCGTCCCTTGGCAAATTAACATCTTGTTCACGTATAGCAATCCTTGGCCCTTTCTTTGCCGAGGAACCTCCTTGGTACATTCTTCTAAGCATATTTCTTTTTCTGAAAATTTCTGAAATTTTAGTAACTTCAAAATAAAAGTGAATAAAACTAAACAAGATTGATAGCAACTACTCCTACAAGTGCCTAGAGCCTATATCATGCATTGGAATTGCTTGGGACCTCAAAAATTTAACATGCAAGATCAAGAACATGATCACCTATGCAGCAAAAATTTGCAATGAATAAAGCACTAGAACAAAAACTAATTGGACCAATGGAGGAGTCACATACCAAGCAACAATCTCCCAAAGCAGTTTTGCGAATGGAGCTTTGAGCTAAGAGATCGAAAATCGCAGCAAAACGAGCTAGAACTCGTGCTTGAGCTGGATGGAGATTTTTTTTGGGTAGAAGATGAAGTGTGTGGGTGCTGGCATAAGTGGAGGGGAGCCACCAGGGGCCCACGAGACAGGGGGGCGCGCCCTACAGGGGGGCCCTCCTCTCTCGTGGCCTGGTGCTTGCCCCTCCTGCAGTGTTTTCAGTGCCTAAAATCCTCAAATATTCCAGAAAAAATCATACTAAATTTGCAGGGCATTTGGAGCACTTTTGTTTTTGGACTAATTTTTTAATGCTCGGATAATTCAGAAAACAGACGAATAATACTATTTTTGCTTTATTTATTCTAAATAACAGAAAGTAAAAAGAGGGTACAGAAGGTTGTGCCTTCTAGTTTCATCCATCTCGTGGTCATCAAAATGAATCCACTAACAAGGTTGATCAAGTCTTGTTAACAAACTCATTCCGAATAACACGGAACCTGGAGAAATTTCGAATAACACTAAGTTACCTCAACGGGGATATGAAAATCCCCAACAATAAGAATATCATACTTTTTATTGACAGTAGAGAGAGGAAATTCAAAACCTCCAAAAATGATAGTTGGAACTTTTTCAATAGAATTGATACTATGAACTTGAGATTGTTTTCTCGGAAAGTGTACCGTATGCTCATTACCATTAACATGAAAAGTGACATTGCCTTTGTTGCAATCAATAACAGCCCCTGCAGTATTAAGAAAAGGTCTACCAAGGATAATAGACATACTATCGTCCTTGGGAATATCAAGAATAACAAAGTCCGTTAAGATAGTGACATTTGCAACCACAACAGGCACATCCTCACAAATAGCGACAGGTATAGCAGTTGATTTATCGGCCATTTTCAAAGATATTTCAGTAGGTGTCAACTTATTCAATTCAAGTCTACGATATAAAGAGAGAGGCATAACACTAACACCGGCTCCAAGATCACATAAAGCAGTTCTAACATAATTTCTTTTAATGGAGCATGGTATAGTTGGAACACCCGAATCTCCAAGTTTCTTTGGTATTCCACCTTTGAAAGTGTAATTAGCAAGCATGGTGGAAATTTCAGCTTCCGGTATCTTTCTTTTGTTTGTTATGATATCCTTCATATACTTAGCATAAGGATTTACGTTAAGCATATCAGTTAAGCGCATACGTAAGAAAATAGGTCTAATCATTTCAGCAAAGCACTCAAAATCCTCATCATCCTTTGACTTGGATGGTTTAGGAGGAAAGGGCATGGGTTTCTGAACCCATGGTTCTCTTTCTTTACCGTGCTTCCTAGCAACAAAATCTCTCTTATCATAATGTTGATTCTTTGATTGTGGGTTACCAAGATCAACAACAGGTTCAACCTCTACATCATTGTTTTTGCTAGGTTGAGCATCAACATGAACATTATCATTAACATTATCACTAGCTTCATGTTCATCACCTGATTGTGTTTCAGCATCAGAAATAGAAGTATTATTGGGATTCTCAGGTGGGTCTACAGTAGGTTCACTAGAAGCATGCAAAGTCCTATCATTTTTCTTTTTCTTCTTTTTAGAAGAACTAGGTGCCTCTAAATTATTTCTCTGAGAATCTTGCTCGATTCTCTTAGGGTGGCCTTCAGGATACAAAGGTTCCTAAGTCATTCTACCAGTTCTAGTAGCCACTCTAATAGCAAAGTCATTTTTATTATTTAATTCATCAATCAAATCATTCTGAGCTTTAAGTACTTGCTCAGCTTGAGTGGCAACCATAGAAGCATATTTGCTAACGCGGTGAAGTTCATCTTTAACTCTAGCCAGATTATCACCTACGCATCCTATATCGAAAGCATTATTCTTTAACTCTCTACCAACATAAGCATCAAAACTTTCTTGTCTAGCCATAAAGTCATCAAATTCATCTAAGCAAGGGCTATGAAATTTAGTAGAGGGTATTTCAACTTTATCATATCTATAGAGAGAATTTACCTCTACTACCTGTGTCGGGTTATCAAGACAATGTGGTTCTTCAGGCGGTAAATTAAGACCATGTATTTCTTCTATAGGAGGTAAATTCTTAACATCTTCAGCTTTAATACCTTTTTCTTTCATTGATTTCTTTGCCTCTTGCATATCTTCAGGACTAAGAAATAAAACACCTCTCTTCTTCGGAGTGGGTTTAGGAATAAGCTCAGGAGTTGGCTCAATTGGTTCAGAAATTAATTCAGGAACTGGCTCGGGAAGAGTCCAATTATTTTCATTAGTCAACATATTATTCAACAGTATTTCAGCTTCGTCGACTGTTCTTTCCCTGAAAACACAACCCGCACAACTATCCAAGTAGTCCTTGGAAGCATCGGTTAGTCCATTATAAAAGATATCAAGTATTTCATTTTTCTTAAGAGGATGATCAGGCAAAGCATTAAGTAACCGGAGAAGCCTCCCCCAAGCTTGTGGGAGACTCTCTTCTTTGATTTGCACAAAATTATATATTTCCCGCAAGGCAGCGTGTTTCTTATGAGAAGGGAAATATTTAGCAAAGAAGTAATAAATCATATCCTGGGGACTACGCACACAACCAGGAGCAAGAGAATTATACCAAGTCTTAGCATCACCCTTTAATGAGAACGGAAATATCTTAAGGATATATAAATAGCGAGACTTCTCATCATTAGTAAACAAGGTGGCTATATCATTCAACTGTTGGGGAACGTAGTAATTTCCAAAAATTTCCTACGTACACGCAAGATCATGGTGATGCCATAGCAACGAGAGGAGAGAGTGTTGTCTACGTACCCTCGTAGACCGTAAGCGGAAGCGTTATGACAACGCGGTTGATGTAGTCGTACGTCTTCACGATCCGACCGATCCAAGCACCGAACGTACGACACCTCCGAGTTCAGCACACGTTCAGCTCAATGACGATCCCCGGGCTTCGATCCAGCAAAGCTTCGGGGATGAGTTCCGTCAGCATGACGGCGTGGTGACGATGATGATGCTCTACCGGCGCAGGGCTTCGCCTAAACTCCGCGACGATATGACCGAGGTGGAATATGGTGGAGGGGGGGTACCGCACACGGCTAAGGAATGATCCGTAGATCAACTTGTGTGTCTATGGGGTGCCCCCCGCCCCCGTATATAAAGGAGCCAGGGGGGAGGAGGCGGCCGGCCAAGGAGGGCGCGCCAAGGGGGGAGTCCTACTCCCACCGGGAGTAGGACTCCCTTCTTTCCTAGTTGGAATAGGAGAAGGGGGGAAAGAGGAGGAAGAGGGGAAGGAAAGGGGGCGCCGCCCCCCTTCCCTTGTCCTATTCGGACTAGGAAGGGGAGGGGCGCGCGGCCCCCTCCTGCCTCCTTCCCTCTTCTCCCTCGAGGCCCATGTAGGCCCAATAACCCCCCGAGGGCTTCCTGTAACCTCCCGGTACTCCGGTAAAATGCCGATTTCACCCGGAACGATTCCGATGTCCAAATATAGGCTTCCAATGTATCGATCTTTATGTCTCGACCATTTCGAGACTTCTCGTTACGTCCGTCATCATATCTGGGACTCCGAACAAACTTCAGTACATCAAAACTTATAAACTCATAATAAAACTGTCATCGTAACGTTAAGCATGCGGACCCTACGGGTTCGAGAACTATGTAGACATGACCTGGAACTATTCTCGGTCAATAACCAATAGAGGAACCTGGATGCCCATATTGGTTCCTACATATTCTACGAAGATCTTTATCGGTCAAACCGCATAACAACATACGTTGTTCCCTTTGTCATCGGTATGTTACTCGCCCGAGATTTGATCGTCGATATCCAATACCTAGTTCAATCTCGTTACCGTCAAGTCTCTTTACTCGTTCCGTAATGCATCATCCCATAACCAACTCATTTGGTCACATTGCTTGCAAGGCTTATAATGATGTGCATTACCGAGAGGGCCCAGAGATACCTCTCCGACAATCGGAGTGACAAAACCTAATCTCGAAATACGCCAACTCAACATGTACCTTCGGAGACACCTGTAGTACTCCTTTATAATCACCCAGTTACGTTGTGACATTTGGTAGTGCCCAAAGTGTTCCTCCGGTAAACGGGAGTTGCATAATTCTCATAGTTACAAGAACATGTATAAGTCGTGAAGAAAGCAATAGCAATATACTAAACGATCAAGTGCTAGGCTAACGGAATGGGTGATGTCAATCACATCATTCTCCTAATGATGTGATCCCATTAATCAAATGACAACACATGTCTATGGTTAGGAAACATAACCATCTTTGATTAATGAGCTAGTCAAGTAGAGGCATACTAGTGACTATATGTTTGTCTATGTATTCACACATGTATCATGTTTCCGGTTAATACAATTCTAGCATGAATAACAAACATTTATCATGATATGAGGAAATAAATAATAACTTTATTATTGCCTCTAGGGCATATTTCCTTCAGTCTCCCACTTGCACTAGAGTCAATAATCTAGATTACATAGTAATGATTCTAACACGCATGGAGTGTTGGTGCTGATCATGTTTTGTTCGTGAGAGTGGCTTAGTCAACGGGTCTGCAACATTCAGATCCGTATGTATCTTGCAAATCTCTATGTCTCCCACTTGGACTTGGTCCCGAATGGAATTGAAGCGTCTCTTGATGTGCTTGGTCCTCTTGTGAAATCTGGATTCCTTTGCCAAGGCAATTGCACCAGTATTGTCACAGAAGATTTTCATTGGTCCCGATGCACTAGGTATGACACCTAGATCGGAAATGAACTCCTTCATCCAGACTCCTTCATTTGCTGCTTCCGAAGCAGCTATGTACTCCACTTCACATGTAGATCCCGCCACGATGCTTTGTTTAGAATTGCACCAACTTACAGCTCCACCGTTTAATAAAAACACGTATCCGGTTTGCGATTCAGAATCGTCCGGATCAGTGTCAAAGCTTGCATCGACGTAACCATTTACGACTAGCTCTTTGTCACCTCCATATACGAGAAACATATCCTTAGTCCTTTTCAGGTATTTCAGGATGTTCTTGACCGCTGTCCAGTGATCCACTCCTGGATTACTTTGGTACCTTCCTGCCAAGCTTATTGCTAAGCATATGTCAGGTCTGGTACACAGCATTGCATACATGATAGAGCCTATGGCTGAAGCATAGGGAACATCTTTCATTTTCTCTCTATCTTCTACTGTGGTCGGGCATTGAGTTTGACTCAACTTCACACCTTGTAGTACGGGAAAGAACCCTTTCTTTGCCTGATCCATTTTGAACCTTTTCAAAATTTTATCAAGGTCTGTGCTTTGTGAAAGTCCTATTAAGTGTCTTGATCTATCTCTATAGATCTTGATGCCCAATATGTAAGCAGCTTCACCGAGGTCTTTCATTGGAAAACTTTTTTTCAAGTATCCCTTTATGCTATCCAGAAATTCTATATCATTTCTAATTAATAATATGTCATCTACATATAATATCAGAAATGCTACAGAGCTCCCACTCACTTTCTTGTAAATACAGGCTTCTCCAAAAGTCTGTATAAAACCATATGCTTTGATCACACTATCAAAGCGTTTATTCCAACTCCGAGATGCTTGCACCAGTCCATAAATGGAACGCTGGAGCTTGCACACTTTGTTAGCACCTTTTGGATCAACAAAACCTTCTGGCTGCATCATATACAACTCTTCTTCCAGAAATCCATTCAAGAATGCAGTTTTGACATCCATTTGCCAAATTTCATAATCATGAAATGCAGCAATAGCTAACATGATTCGGACAGACTTAAGCATCGCTACGGGTGAGAAAGTCTCATCGTAGTCAACTCCTTGAACTTGTCAAAAACCTTTCGCAACAAGTCGAGCTTTATAGACAATTACATTACCATCAGTGTCAGTCTTCTTCTTAAAGATCCATTTATTCTCAATTGCTTGCCGATCATCGGGCAAGTCAACCAAAGTCCATACTTTGTTTTCATACATGGATCCCATCTCAGATTTCATGGCCTCTAGCCATTTTGCGGAATCTGGGCTCATCATCGCTTCCTCATAGTTCGTAGGTTCACCATGGTCAAGTAACATGACTTCCACAATTGGATTACCGTACCACTCTGGTGCGGATCTTACTCTGGTAGACCTACGAGGTTCAGTAGAAACTTGATCTAAAGTTTCATGATCAATATCATTAGCTTCCTCACTAATTGGTGTAGTTGTCACAGGAACCGGTTCTTGTGATGAACTACTTTCCAATAAGGGAGTATATACAGTTATCTCATCAAGTTCTACTTTCCTCCCACTCACTTCTTTCAAGAGAAACTCCTTCTCTAGAAAGGATCCGACTTTAGCAACGAAAATCTTGCCCTCAGATCTGTGATAGAAGGTGTACCCAATAGTCTCTTTTGGGTATCCTATGAAGACACATTTCTCCGATTTGGGTTCGAGCTTATCTGGTTGAAGTTTCTTCACATAAGCATCGCAGCCCCAAACTTTAAGAAACGACAACTTTGGTTTCTTGCCAAACCATAGTTCATAAGGTGTCGTCTCAATGGATTTTGATGGTGCCCTGTTTAACGTGAATGCGGCCGTCTCTAAAGCATAACCCGAAAACGATAGCGGTAAATCAGTAAGAGACATCATAGATCGCACCATATCTAGTAAAGTACGATTACGACGTTCGGACACACCATTTCGTTGTGGTGTTCCAGGTGGCGTGAATTGCGAAACTATTCCGCATTGTTTCAAGTGTAGACCAAACTCGTAACTCAAATATTCTCCTCCACGATCAGATCGTAGAAATTTTATTTTCTTGTTACGATGATTTTCCACTTCACTCTAAAATTCTTTGAACTTTTCAATTGTTTCAGACTTGTGTTTCATCAAGTAGATATACCCATATCTACTCAAATCATCTGTGAAGGTGAGAAAATAACGATACCCGCCGCGAGCCTCAACATTCATTGGACCACAAACATCAGTATGTATGATTTCCAACAAATCAGTTGCTCGCTCCATAGTTCCGGAGAACGGCGTTTTAGTCATCTTGCCCATGAGGCACGGTTCGCAAGTACCAAGTGATTCATAATCAAGTGATTCCAAAAGCCCATCAGTATGGAGTTTCTTCATGCGCTTTACACCGATATGACCTAAACGGCAGTGCCACAAATAAGTTTCACTATCGTTATCAACTCTGCATCTTTTGGTTTCAACACTATGAATATGTGTATCACTACTATCGAGATTCAATAAAAATAGACCACTTTTCAAGGGTGCATGACCATAAAAGATATTACTCATATAAATAGAACAACCATTATTCTCTGATTTAAATGAATAACCGTCTCGCATCAAACAAGATCCAGATATAATGTTCATGCTCAATGCTGGCACCAAATAACAATTATTTAGGTCTAAAACTAATCCCGATGGTAGATGTAGAGGTAGCGTGCCGACCGCGATCACATCGACTTTGGAACCATTTGCCACGCGTATCGTCACCTCGTCCTTAGTCAATCTTCGCTTAATCCGTAGTCCCTGTTTCGAGTTGCAAATATTAGCAACAGAACCAGTATCAAATACCCAGGTGCTACTGCGAGCGTTAGTAAGGTACACATCAATAACATGTATATCACATATACCTTTGTTCACTTTGCCATCCTTCTTATGCGCCAAATACTTGGGGCAGTTCCGCTTCCAGTGTCCAGTCTGCTTGCAGTAGAAGCACTCAGTTTCAGGCTTAGGTCCAGACTTGGGTTTTTTCTCTTGAGCAGCAACTTGCTTGCTGTTCTTTTTGAAGTTCCCCTTCTTCTTCCCTTTGCCCTTTTTCTTGAAACTGGTGGTCTTGTTAACCATCAACACTTGATGCTCCTTCTTGATTTCTACCTCCGCGGCTTTTAGCATCGTGAAGAGCTCGGGAATAGTCTTGTTCATCCCTTGCATATTATAGTTCATCACGAAGCTCTTGTAGCTTGGTGGCAGTGATTGAAGAATTCTGTCAATGACACTATCATCAGGAAGATTAACTCCTAGTTGAATCAAGTGATTATTATACCCAGACATTTTGAGTATATGTTCACTGACAGAACTATTCTCCTCCATCTTGCAGCTATAGAACTTATTGGAGACTTCATATCTCTCAATCCGGGCATTTGCTTGAAATATTAACTTCAACTCCTGGAACATCTCATATGCTCCATGACGTTCAAAACGTCGTTGAAGACCCGGTTCTAAGCCGTAAAGCATGGCACACTGAACTATCGAGTAGTCATCAGCTTTGCTCTGCCAGACGTTCTTAATGTCGTCAGTTGCATCAGCAGCAGGCCTGGCACCCAGCGGTGCTTCCAGGACATAACTTTTCTATGCAGCAATGAGGATAATCCTCAGGTTACAGACCCAGTCCGTGTAATTGCTACCATCATCTTTCAACTTTGCTTTCTCAAGGAACGCATTAAAATTCAACGGAACAACAACATGAGCCATCTATCTACAAACAAACATAGACAAGCAAAATACTATCAGGTACTAAGTTCATGATAAATTTAAGTTCAATTAATCATATTACTTAAGAACTCCCACTTAGACAGACATCTCTCTAGTCATCTAAGTGATCACGTGATCCAAATCAACTAAACCATGTCCGATCATCACGTGAGATGGAGTAGTTTCAATGGTGAACATCACTATGTTGATCATATCTACTATATGATTCACGTTCGATCTTTCGGTCTCCGTGTTTCGAGGCCATATCTGTATATGCTAGGCTCGTCAAGTATGACCTGAGTATTCCGTGTGTGCAACTGTTTTGCACCCGTTGTATTTGAACGTAGAGCCTATCACACCTGATCATCACGTGGTGTCTCAGCACGAAGAACTTTCGCAACGGTGCATACTCAGGGAGAACACTTCTTGATTATTAGTGAGAGATCATCTTAAAATGCTATTGTCAATCAAAGCAAGATAAGATGCATAAAGGATAAACATCACATGCAATCAATATAAGTGATATGATATGGCCATCATCATCTTGTGCTTGTGATCTCCATCTTCGAAGCACCGTCGTGATCACCATCGTCACCGGTGCGACACCTTGATCTCCATCGTAGCATCGTTGTCGTTACGCCATCTATTGCTTCTACGACTATCGCTACCGCTTAGAGATAAAGTAAAGCAATTACAGGGTGTTTGCATTTCATACAATAAAGCGACAACCATATGGCTCCTGCCAGTTGCCGATAACTTCGGTTACAAAACATGATCATCTCATACAATAAAATATAGCATCACATCTTGACCATATCACATCACAACATGCCCTGCAAAAACAAGTTAGACGTCCTCTACTTTGTTGTTGCAAATTTTACGTGGCTGCTACGGGCTTTAGCAAGAACCATTCTTACCTACGCATAAAAACCACAATGATAGTTCGTCAAGTTGGTGCTGTTTTAACCTTCGCAAGGACCGGGCGTAGCCACACTTGATTCAGCTAAAGTGAGAGAGACAGACACCCACCAGCCACCTTTAAGCACGAGTGCTCGCAACGGTGAAACCAGTCTCGCGTAAGCGTACGCGTAATGTCGGTCCGGGCCGCTTCATCTCACAATACCGCCGAACCAAAGTATGACATGCTGGTAAGCAGTATGACTTGTATCGCCCACAACTCACTTGTGTTCTACTTGTGCATATAACATCAACGCATAAAACCTAGGCTCGGATGCCACTGTTGGGGAACGTAGTAATTTCAAAAAATTTCCTACGTACACGCAAGATCATGGTGATGGCATAGCAACGAGAGGAGAGAGTGTTGTCCACGTACCCTCGTAGACCGTAAGCGGAAGCGTTATGACAACGTGGTTGATGTAGTCGTACGTCTTCACGATCCGACCGATCCAAGCACCGAACGTACGGCACCTCCGAGTTCAGCACACGTTCAGCTCAATGCGAATCCCCGGGCTCCGATCCAGCAAAGCTTCGGGGATGAGTTCCGTCAGCACGACGGCGTGGTGACGATGATGATGCTCTACCGGCGCAGGGCTTCGCCTAAACTCCGTGACGATATGACCGAGGTGGAATATGGTGGAGGGGGGCACCGCACACGGCTAAGGAACGATCCATAGATCAACTTGTGTGTCTATGGGGTGCCCCCCGCCCACGTATATAAAGGAGCCAGGGGGGAGGAGGCGGAGGGGCAAGGAGGGCGCGCCAAGGGGGGAGTCCTACTCCCACCGGGAGTAGGACTCCCTTCTTTCCTAGTTGGAATAGGAGAAGGGGGGAAAGAGGAGGAAGAGGGGAAGGAAAGGGGGGGCGCCGCCCCCCTTCCCTTGTCCTATTCGGACTAGGAAGGGGAGGGGCGTGCGGCCCCCTCCTGTCTCCTTCCCTCTTCTCCCTCGAGGCCCATGTAGGCCCAATAACCCCCCGGGGGGTTCCGGTAACCTCCCGGTACTCCGGTAAAATGCCGATTTCACCCGGAACGATTCCGATGTCCAAATATAGGCTTCCAATATATCGATCTTTATGTCTCGACCATTTCAAGACTCCTCGTTACGTCCGTGATCATATCCGGGACTCCGAACAAACTTCGGTACATCAAAACTTATAAACTCATAATAAAACTTGTCATCGTAACGTTAAGCGTGCGGACCCTATGGGTTCGAGAACTATGTAGACATGACCTAGAACTATTCTCGGTCAATAACCAATAGCGGAACCTGGATGCCCATATTGGTTCCTACATATTCTACGAAGATCTTTATTGGTCAAACCGCATAACAACATACGTTTTTCCCTTTGTCATCAGTATGTTACTTGCCCGAGATTTGATCGTCGGTATCCAATACCTAGTTCAATCTCGTTACTGGCAAGTCTCTTTACTCGTTCCGTAATACATCATCCCGTAACCAACTCATTTGGTCACATTGCTTGCAAGGCTTATAATGATGTGCATTACCGAGAGGGCCCAGAGATACCTCTCCGACAATCGGAGTGACAAAACCTAATCTCGAAATACGCCAACTCAACATGTACCTTCGTAGACACCTGTAGTACTCCTTTATAATCACCCAGTTACGTTGTGACGTTTGGTAGTACCCAAAGTGTTCCTCCGATAAACGGGAGTTGCATAATTCTCATAGTTACAAGAACATGTATAAGTCGTGAAGAAAGCAATAGCAATATACTAAACGATCAAGTGCTAGGCTAACGGAATGGGTCATGTCAATCACATCATTCTCCTAATGATGTGATCCCATTAATCAAATGACAACACATGTCTATGGTTAGGAAACATAACCATCTTTGATTAATGAGCAAGTCAAGTAGAGGCATACTAGTGACTATATGTTTGTCTATGTATTCACACATGTATCATGTTTCCGGTTAATACAATTCTAGCATGAATAACAAACATTTATCATGATATGAGGAAATAAATAATAACTTTATTATTGCCTCTAGGGCATATTTCCTTCATCAACTTGGTAAGATGTGCCACAACAGTTTCAGATTCAAGGCCATAAAAAGGATCAGATTCAACTAAAGTAATAATATCAGGATCAACAGAGAATTCATAATCCTTATCAGTAACACAGATAGGTGAAGTGGCAAAAGCAGGGTCAGGTTTCATTCTAGCATTAAGAGACTGCTGCTTCCATTTAGCTAATAATTTCTTAAGATCATTTCTATCATTGCAAGCAAGAATTTCCATAGCAGCTGCTTGATTCATAACATAACCCTTAGGAACAACAGGTAATACATAATCATTGGGGAACCTTCATCATCACTATCATCAATAATAGGTTCTTCATTATTTTCATTCCCCCTAACTCTAGCAAGTTGTTCATCTAGAAATTCACCTAATGGCAAAGTAGTATCACGCACAGAAGTAGTTTCATCATGCATAGCAGAAGTGGCATCATCAATAACATGCGACATATCAGAATTCATAGCAGTAGTAAGATTGGGTGTCGCAAGCCTACTAATAACGGAAGGAGAATCTAGTGCAGAGCTATATGGCAGTTCCTTACCTTCCCTCGTAGTTGAGGGCAAAATCTTGGTCTTAGCGTCTTTCAAGTTCTTCATAGTGATCAACAGATATAAATCCCAAGTGACTCAGAGAATAGAGCTATGCTCCCCAGCAACGGTGCCAGAAATTAGTCTTGATAACCCACAAGTACAGGGGATCGCAACACCTTTCGACGGTAGAGTATTCAACCCAAATTTATTGATTCGACACAAGGGGAGCCAAAGAATATTCTTGAGTATTAGCAGTTGAGTTGTCAATTCAACCACACCTGGATAACTTAGTATCTGCAGCAAAGTGTTTAGTAGCAAAAGTGGTATGATAATAATGGTAACGGTAGCAAAAGTAAAGATAAATGTTTTTGGGTTTTTGTAGTAGTTGTAACAGTAGCAACGGAAAAGTAAATAAGCGAATAACAATATATGAAAACCTCGTAGGCAATGGATCAGTGATGGATAATTATGCCGGATGCGATTCCTCATGCAATAGCTATAACATAGGGTGATATAGAACTAGCTCCAGTTCATCAATGTAATAGAGGCATATATTCCGTAAATACTCATACGTGCTTATGGAAAAGAACTTGTATGACGTCTTTTGTCCTACCCTCCCGTTGAAGCGGGGTCCTAGCGGAAACTAAGGGATATTAAGGCCTCCTTTTAATAGAGAACCGGACCAAAGCATTAACACATAGTGAATACATGAACTCCTCAGACTACGGTCATCACCGAGAAGTATCCCGATTATTGTCACTTCGGAGTTGTCGGATCATAACACATAATAGGTGACTATAGACTTGCAAGATAGGATCAAGAACACACATATATTCATGAAAACATAATAGGTTCAGATCTGAAATCATGGCACTCGGGCCCGAGTGACAAGCATTAAGCATGGCAAAGTCATAGCAACATCAATCTCAGAACATAGTGGATACAAGGGATCAAACTCTAACAAAACTAACTTGATTACATGGTAAATCTCATCCAACCCACCACCGTCCAGCAAGCCTACAATGGAATTACTCACGCACGGCGGTGAGCATAATGAAATTGGTGATGGAGGATGGTTGATGATGACGACGGCGACGAATCCCCCTCTCCGGAGCCCCGAACGGACTCCAGATCAGCCCTCCCGAGAGAGATTAGGGCTTGGCGGCGGCTCCGTGGCGTGAAACACGATGAAACTTTCTCTCTGATTTTTTTCTCCCCGAGACGGAATATATGGAGTTGGAGTTGAGGTCGGAGGAGGTCCTGGGGGCCCACGAGATAGGAGGTCGTGCCCTGGGGGGCGCCCCCCTGTCTCGTGGACAGGCTGTGGGCCCCCTGGCATTAATTCTTTCGCCAAAAATTCTTATTAATTCCAAAAAGTGCCTCCGTGGATTTCCAGGACATTCAGAGAACTTTTCTTTTCTACACATAAAACAACATCATGACAGTTCTGCTGAAAACAACCTCAGTCCGGGTTAGTTTCATTCAAATCATGCAAGTTAGAGTCCAAAACAAGGGCAAAAGTGTTTGGAAAAGTAGATACGTTGGAGACGTATCATGCGTCTCATGGGCAGAGGGGGGAGGGGGCTGGTTCATGGCAGAGAGGTGAGCGCAATGAGGGGATTGACGAGATCGGCGGCACGGGAGTAGGCCACGGGTACGAGGAGGTGCGTCAGGTGGGTTTATGGCAGCTCATATTAATGTGGAATGGATTATAGTAGAGGATGTGGCTAGAAATTGGGAGAGACTGTTTTGAAAACACTTCGAGCTGGAAGCATTATAGACCATGTGTTTTGAATTGAATCGACGACATGCGACTGGCCTGATGAATGACTTTTACCAAACGTCTGCTAATAAGTGTTTCCCAAATTCTAAAGTAATTTTGCCATCAGAGCCAAAACCAATATTCTTTTTCAGGTTACCTATTGTGTGTGCATCTTGGTTGTGTTTTTGCTTGTATTACAGGTGCCGTGCAACGTATGCATGAACTGGAGTTCGTTACTTTAGCCTGTAGGTTCTATAGATTCCTGATGATGCTATTAACTGGCTGTAGTGCGTACGTTGCCCTCCCCCCTCCCCCCTGCGCCGCCACCCGCGAGGCGGCCGGAGCGGGCGCCTAGATCCCTCCGTTGCCGGTCTCCCCTCCTCCTCCCTCCTCCCTCGCCGCCGCCAGGGGGAGCGACCGGGCTTGGTCTGACCGGAGCCGGCGGCGGCGGGGCCCTGCTCTTCCTCCTCCGCGCGTTGGGGGCGACGCGGGTCCCTCCTTCGCGGGCGGGGCGGTGCGGGCGCGGTGCACCGCGGCGCGGCGGCGCGCGGCC
>NC_057801.1:138233215-138237893 GCF_018294505.1 Triticum aestivum
GCGGCGCGTGGTGCGGCGTGGCCGGCTGTGCGGTGGAGCGCGCCTCACCGCGGCGGCGGGGGCCGTGGGCGGCGGCTGGGGTCCGGCTTCGGGCTGCTGGCGGCTGTGGTGGTTCCTCTCCGTCGTGGGCGTGCGGCGGTGGTGCGGCTTGTCCGGTGGCGGTCCGGCGACCTGGTGATGGTGGCCGGCGGTGCGCGTGGTGGTGGTGCCTCCCTTGGCGGCTTTCGATGTGGGGAGGAAGGGGAGCGGCTTGGACAGGGGCGGCGGAGCCGATGGCGTGCCGGCTGCAGCGCGAAGGCGGGAACTTTACGGGCCTGCGTTCCTGGCCAGGCCTGTGCGGCCACGGGCCTGGTGTGTTCCTGCCATTGTGTCCGGTCAGCTACCGTCTTCGGCGGTGGAGGTGGGGCCCTCCCGCGTGCCGACGGTGCTGCTGCCTTGTCCCGGCTCCTCTTCTTCATCGTGCCGACCATGCTTCACGGTGCCGTGGTGAGACAGCGTTGAACGCTTCGTGTCCGGGTGGCGCAGGGTGAGGGTCTGTTTGGCGGCGAGCTTCGGAGTGCCTGAGTTGGAGGTTGGGATCGGGAGAAATCTCTGTTGGCTTGGCCGACATCGATGCGGTGGCGCTTATGGGTGCCGCCAGACCTTCCTGGAGGGCGTCGGAGCTATCCTTCCTCTCTCCTCACCGTGTACCGGGGGAAACCCTTGGCAGCAGCGTCGTCTTCGTCGCGTCCCTTCTTGGAGGTGTTGATTGGTACCGGTGCTTCGGAGGCTCGGAGTCTGGTGGGAGATCTCCGGTGGGTGCAGCGGCCACGAGGCTTCTTCGTTTCTTTGTCGATCCGCCGTTGTCGGCGTTTGTTTCTCTTGTATTTTCTCTTTCTTTTCTTTTGGGCGTGACTGTGCTGCTTCCGCCCCAGCACCTATCGTTGGATGTTTCGGTTGATTGCTTTGTATACAAAGCGGGGGGAAACCCTTTTTCGGATGATGCTATTAACTGGAGCTCGTAGCCACTCTATGTGCATAGTGAACAAGCCGACTGGGCTTGTTGGATCTTCCATGGTCGTTTTAGGAGGAGAATAATGTTTCAAGATTGATTTTTTCTAAATTTTGTGTGTGGATCGTCCTTGATTGCTTTGAGATTCTTGCTATTCTTTTTATTGTTGTCAAAATTTATTATGTTCATAATGTTTTGTTTGTTTTTCCTTTTTCTTATTTCAGTGTGTACATCATGTTTCCATTGCTTATATTGACAAAAAAGAATGTACTTCAGATTAGTTTTGACGATACACGATGAAACATTATGATTCACTTTGGAATGAGAGAAAAACCTGATGTAACACTTTGAAACATGAAGTCCAAGTACTCCATCCGGTCCTTTTTAGTCTGCATATAAGTTTTGTCCGAAGTCCAAGTATCTCTACTTTGACCATTCACAATGTCAACTCAATATTGTTAAATTCATTATGAAATTTAGTTTAATGAAATATATTTTTTTTGTATTGTCGATATTGATATTTTTTGATATATATTTCGTCAAACTTTGTAAAGTTTGACTCGACACAAATCTAATACACAGAGTAAAAAGGACGAGGTAGTAACCATGAACAGTAGATTAGAATCTCATTTCTCGTAATGGTTTATATATTTTGCAGATGCAAGCGCTCGCAAGCAAACATGTCAACTAGTAATGCTTATCAGATATACAGAGAGCCGGAGGACTTGGCGCAGTCTGCTGCGGCGAAGGTCACGGTGCCCTTGTCGAGGTCATAGCCGACGTGCATGTTCTGCTGCGCGATATTCCCGATGATGGACACAGGATGAAACCGGTCAGACGGCGCCGCCACCGCCAAGCACAGAGTCCCCTCCTGCACCTCCAGGAACGTGTTCTCCGCCTTCAGCGTGACCGTCGCGCCGCCGCCCAGCCCCAGCGTCACGTCAGGGATCATCGCCGCCACGTGTCCCTTTCGTACCCCGCTCACGTCGAAGCACAGTGGCAGGAGATCTTCCGGCGACTTCGCCGGCGGGAGCTTGACCCTCCGGGTCAGCTCTTCCACCAATGGGTCCACAAGCTCGTTCGCGAGGTACGTCAGCGTCGTGCCGGAGTCGACGATGACGGGGGACTGCTGCGGCGCCGCGAGGGTCTTGTTGCCGATCTTGACGGACTGGAGATCGACGGTGTAGTAGGCCTTCACTTCAGATGGGATCAGCGGCGTCGTCGCCGCGCCCGGCTCCGTCACGGTGGCGCGGGGGCCGAAGTTGAGCACGGAGGAGGCGTTGATGGAGTAGGGCACGAGGCAGTAGGAGAACCTCCGGCCAAGCGATGTGTCTGCGCCTAACTGATTGACGAGGGAGAGGTCGCCGCCGCCGAGCCCGACGAGGCCGTCCCCGATGAACGAGCCGGTCATGGTCGTGGAGCAGCCGAAGTTGACGTTGGCCACGCGCATCTCCCGATCGCCGCGGGTGCCTTGGTCGTCGGCGAAGGTGAAGGTCTCCGTGGAGAGGAGGCCGCTCGTCTGGGAGCCGTCGCCGTAGGAGTAGAGATACCTGCACTTGGAGCCGGGACAGGAGGCATCGGGGAGCGCGCGGCATGCGCCGGTGCCGCAGCTCACGAGACCGAACGTCGTCGAACTGGAGGAGTTGAACTGGACGCCCGGCGGCGGCGCGGACGCGGGCGCGGAGGCGGGCGCGTGCGCGTGACGGGCGGCCGCCAGAACAGGAGCGCCGGCTCCGTTGCTGCAGTTGAGCCAGATGAGGTCGCTGCCGGTGTCGGCGATGGCGAGCATGCGGGTGGGCGGCGTGCCCACGTTCACGGCCATCAGGTACTCGAACGGCCTGGAGGTGAGCTCGGAGACGGCTCCGTCGGCTGATGGTGCGTCGGCGCGGGCGTAGGAGCGCGAGAGCGCAGCGGCGCGCGATGAAGACCGGCGCGCGGCCTCGAGCACGCGGGCGTGCGTAGTGAGCGACGGGTCATGGTACGGCGACTTGACGGAGTCACGGTGGATGAACTCCACGCTAAACCCATCGCCGCCGACGTACGCCGTGCACAAGAACATGTGCGCCGTCAGGACGACGCCAACGAGCAGGAGAGCGCGGGATGCCGTCGTCCCAAGCATTGTGTGCTACTGCTAACTCAACTGCGGGGTTGCTTGCCAATGGTGTGTTACGTTGCTGCTGCTATGCAGAGTATTAATAGGGGAATTGGCGTACGATTAAAATGGTAAGTTGATTAATGGGGAGACGAATGGGGCAAGTCGGTATATGGTATGACCTGTGATTGCGCCATCAGCCAGCTTCTTGCATTATGCGTTCAAATCACGTACGTGATGCACTACGCATGGAATCCCACGCACTTCTTGGGCAATATTTTGTACCACCCCCAGATTTCAGCTGTTTTAACATTCTTTTTTTTTTGGGGGGTGAAGCTGTTTTAACATTCAAAATGGCAATATTTTATATAAGATTAATTAACATTCAAAATGGCAATGTTTTGGAACAGATTGTACGGTTCAATTGTTTTCACTTCACGATGCCAACACAAACCGGAACTTGGTCGCCCTTGCATCCAGATGCAACCTTGTTCTCAAACTTGAGCAGCGTCACGTCTCTATTTCCCATACATCAGCTCAATCCGGTGGTATTTTCACTTGGTAGATGGGTCTATACTCTCTCCACCTCGAAGACCTTCCTGCGAACGTGATGGTGAGCTTGATACTCGCTTTGTTTGTGCCTGTGCACAATCCAATATTAGCATATGCTTGTTATTTGAAAAATTCACAATACTTGACTACCCAAATTTTTCTTCTGCAACATGAAACGTACGTAAACTTTAGTAGAAGATTGCATTTTAAATTCTTCAGGTAAAACAGTAGTACGATCCTTACTTTCACGTAAGCTAGCGAACCTCGTGAAACCAAACAAGAATTGTTTTTTTCTTCACTTGGAAGTATCCAACTTCACACAACAAGGCCAAACCTCGACACCGCAAAATTTCTCTAGTGACTTTTCTTGACCATCTTTTTGTGTGAATAAACTCTTGTATTACTCCAAACACTCAATTTTTAATCAACTTCAAAGACTTCTAAAGCGCAGAGAGGGCCTGATCCAAGCCAAACAACAGTTCAGCATTGGGATCTCTCAAAGTTTGTCATAAAATGACTAGACTTATTTTGGCTACGGCGAATATGAGTAATACAAGAATCACATTCATCCATGCTTCCCTTGATTTCCTTGACCAAAAAAGCATACTTCGTATTGTTGCCTTCTCTACTCTTGATCGTCACGACTTTATCAAGGCACCTTCAACATCAAATGGTAGGGAACACCATTGAAGTGCCAAAGATAAACATGCATGGAGTGCAAGAAGCTCAAATTCCAGGGCATCATTGCATGAAAAGATTTGCCAGCACACACTGAGAACAATTGCACCTTCATGATCTCTAAGCACCATACCAGCCCCTGCTGCACCATTTAGGAAGGAGCCATGCACATTAAGCTTGTTACGTCCATACACAGGTCGATACCACGACACATTGGCTGGTTGACATCTATTGTCACATGCATGATAGACATGTGGGAAACACAAAGTGATAAATAGTTTTCCTTTAGTTGGACCAAACTTTGGATCCATGCTGATGGAACATAGTTTATAAAGGTACTTGCACAAAAATCTATTGGATACCTA